>NC_135777.1:12541988-12620183 GCF_028453695.1 Augochlora pura | reverse complement strand
TACATTTTATAAAAATATTAAATGTCGAGATCTCTTGTACATATCTTTCTTATCTGATTGTGAGTATACAATACGTGAGAAACAAAATATATACATAACTTTGTAGAAAAGAAGACGAAAGATATAGATAAAAGTTTTTCTACTTTAATGACAAAATTTCTATGAAATGCAAATTTTATATATATCTGAAAAAGGACATCTTATGCCTTAAGTTATTTTTGTATATAACCTTCCCGCGCTCTTATAAATATATATTCCAACTTGCCAATAATTTCTTCATTTGATTCTATGAGACTTTTAACGACCTTTTGTTTGCTGGAATTCCGTTCAAAGATTGTGTTCTTCTGCTTCCAGTATTGTTTTCTTTTAATATTATTTCTATATGTAATTATGACTGAAAATGAATGGAAAACGCTTTCAAAGAAAAAGAAATAATTGGTAAGATGGAATACTAACACCGGTAGTAAGGGAGATTGTATAAACAATACCGAATTCGTGTACAAATCTACATTGTATACGTTAGATTTGCATCTTCAATTACTAAATTTTTGATAAAAATAGAAAAAAAGCAAAAGAAAAAAAGGACTAATTCATATATTCTTAATTTTTTACATGTTAATTCATGTAAAAGTATATTTTCTAATTTTTATAATGAATTTGATGGAACAATAATTTAAAGAATTTATACTCGATTAACAAGTGATTGGTGGTATTATACCCATTATATTATAAATAGACTTAAATTATTTTTTTTATTTCTTATTAAAATGTGTGTTATAAAATTAGGAAAGTTAATACGTACTGGATTGAAATTTAATTTCATGTAAACGAAATGTTAATTATTTCTTTTCGATTTTGCTTTAATGCAAGTATGGTTTTGTAACTTTACTGTTTCTTTCTCTTCGTTAACGGATTAATTACTTTATAAATCTTATAATTTAGATCAAGTAATATTTATATGCGAATGTAGTAATTTAAAAAAGGCAGCAAAGTTATAGAATTCCACTGCAAAACATCTTATATACAATATTTACATGTTATTCACCAGCTAATGTAGATAAGACATGGTTTAAGTAATATTTTACAGTTGTAATTTATGCGACAGAATACAAAGTAATAATTTTCATTTACTTCCTGTGGAATTGTAAATATATATATCTACAGTTTATAGAAACTAATAAAAGTATGTATATATGTTATGCAGATTTGTTTATCACTCATTTGAAAATATTATATAAAACTTTTAAATACACTTAATTTATTATATTATTACTCAATTTTAATACCAAACAGTGTGTTTCGATAAATAAAGAATAAAGAATTATCTCGGTGGTGTTTCTATTATCTATTTATATACAGTTTATTCAGATGAAATATATTCAACAATTATCATATATTCATCATACATTTAAAATAAATACTATATTTAATAATTAATAATACATTCTTAATTTTATTTTTCGTTAATTTTAACCCCTTGCCAGTCGCACAAATTTGATAAAGTCTGTTAAAAAATGCCTATCTGGTTTTTCTCATAAATTGGGTGATTATGTTATTCTTATGTAAAAGTAAAATCAAGCTGTAGTAAATGAGCTTCTTATTTATAAAAATGAAAAATTATTCGTAAATACATACACAAAATTTGTCAAGCTATATGTTTATGTGCGAGTGTTAGATTTTCCCGTAATTGTCAAGGGGTTAATTATACATACAATCTTTTATAAAACTACGTATCAGTAAGACATTCCAGGCCTGAAGTAGCAAGAGCGAGTAGGGTTTATTAACAACATTATGATTGCTCTCGCTCTTGCTATTTCCCACTCTCGCTTTTTCATTCTCATTCTTGCTTCAGGCCTGAAAGCAGGAATCCCAGATTCCAACTTTCGCACCAAAATGGCGAACAGGTCCCAGAGTGAGAATATGACGACACGTACATGATACACAATGCGTAAATCGTGCAACTAAAACGGCAACTGTCCTGCTTTCTCTCATACTGAGTCCGTGCCATGTAACGTGGATTTTGATTGCGTCGTATCCACAACCTGGGACCTGTCTGCCATTTTGGCGCGAAAGTTGGGATCCCTGCCTAAAAGGTCTGATAGCACTATAAATACGAAAATAATTGTTAAACCTACGGGAGCAATAAGAATTGGCAACAGCTAGAAATGTGGTAGACAAACTTTTCCTGCAAATAATTCTGAGATTACTGTGATCCACAGAGCTAAAACAAAGAGTATATAAGAATTTCCAACTTGATGAGAATTTGGTAATTGATACGGTTGTCCTCCAATTTCAACTATGTGAAAACCCATTGGAAATATAACTGCAGCTAAACAAAATAGTACCACTGAAAAATAATTATACATTCAATAATTAATGATATTTAAAAATTTGTATAAAATGGTTGTGTATATTATAAGAGCTTACTAGCTGTGAATCCAACCCATCTTGCATAAGGAATAACATTGCGATCCCAATGAGAACTAGCTAATAGAATGATTGTTGCTGTTATCAAAATACAACCAATGAAAATGCAAGCAAGGGCCATTAACCATTCTGGCTGTAAATCTGGACTATAACAAACTTGGGGTCTATTATACAATGTCATACAGGACCACATTAACCCTAATCTTGTATCTCCTATAAAGAACAAAAAGATTAATATCTGTAGAATAAAAAATATATATTTTACTTCCACTACAATTTTAAAAGTTCATTTGTACACGTTATTATTTCTAATGGTTATTATTGAGTAGCACAATATAGTTACATATTTACTACTACGTATAAACAATGTTAAAGTAGTACATAATTTCAAGACACTCACCACCAACATCAGTAATAATCCAGTCTGGCATAGCGAGACTAATTATTGCAGATACGTCTGCGACAAGAAATAACGTCCCCGAAATAAGGGTTAATTTATCCATTTTGTAGTAACAGTACTCAGTTTATATTGACGTAATAAATACGTATGTACTCATATACACACAGAGATCAACAGATGTTATTTTTATGAGAGCATTATATTCTTCTATTTAATAATCATCCTTATAATTGAAAGTATGTTTTTTTGATCAGCATATCACTATGCAATGTAGGCAGATTCCTAACCTCAAAACTTGAAATTTGTTCTCTATAGTCAACAATAATGGCGGAAAATCTCACAGTGCCATATGATAAGAAGAGGAGAAATAAAAAAGGAACAACTTGATAGATTTCTTTCGTTTAATAAAAAAAGAACAAATATACAGTTGTATATTTAATATAATGAAATATACGAAATCATTTCTCGAAAAAGTGAAATTGTTAATTTTTATGTACATTTTTCACATAATTCATTAATCCTTTATATACAACAATGTTGTATCCAACTTGATCAAATTGAATTTAAAGGGTATTGGAATATATAGCACAATTTCGTCGCTTAAATTTTTTACAATTTGGCTCGATCGGTATAAATGGTTTATGACCTGAAATATAAATAAAATATATTTATAAAGCTAAATTCCTGTACAAACATCAATTTATAATTCTGATTTGTTGTTTGTTACTCACTATCATCTATACATTCTAAATTGGCTGTTGATGATAAATTGTTCAAACTTTCTTCTATAGCTTCTTTATTATTATTTATTTGTCTACCCTGTTCTTCGCTATTACTTTTAGGGGATAAATTCGACGGTGATGTTCGATTAAATGAATCGCCGGTTAGACTACCATCAAATGTAGAATTTAAAGCATTATCCTCTTCACATGAAATGGAGTTATCAACAGAGCCTGATACTTGATCATAAGATGTATCTATCTGTGTGTCATAAATGTATTCATTCGATTTTATTTCCTTCGTATTGCTCATTAATTGCAACAAAACAAATGGATCATCAATCCCTAAAGTATCACAGAACCGTGTTGTCTGATTATTTATCAATAATTTCGGTGTTTCGATTGGTAGCTCCGAAGCATCAGGATCATATGGTTTCATAGTCTGTGCGAAATTCAATGGAACTTCTAAGTTGTCATTAAATCTCTTCAGAACAGTTTCCTTTTCCTCTCCAGTTGGTGTAAACACCCACCTGTTATTACCATACTGTCCAGGCATATAATGGGTACCACTTTTTACACTTAACAAATGATTTGTTAAATATAATATCGTCAACCATTCTAAGTCATAATTTAGTTTTAGTGGTACACTTTGGTCATGTTCTAATTCCAGTATTTGAAGAAACTTTCTTTTTGGAAGACACTTGTCTAAAGCTAAAAATTTAGTCACCCTTGTTCCATCTTTTTCAGGAACAAGAGCTGCAAATTTACAGTGTAGATGTGCAGAGAACCAATAACTTGGATGATGATATTCCAAGAGTTCCATACTTGGTGGACTACCAAGGCTATTATTTTCAATATCATTTCTATAATAAAAATATACAAAGTAAGAATTCATTTTGATTTGCTAATTGAGTATCCACTTAACACATTGCGGACCACTAATTTTATTATTAGCTTTACTCAGTGGCCAGCTATGTTTCTCATAATTGGTCACTAAATCTGGAATAGGAAACACGAAAAGTTTTCGTGATCCGTCCGTAATGTGTTAAGAATTAATACTTTGAAAGAGGTTTTATTACTTCACCTGAAAAATGGTTTTCCTCTTAACAAAATATTCTCATCACCGTACTTGGTTATTCCTGCTGGCCAATCATGGGATAAGAAAATATCAATATTACCACTAAGCTAAAAGAAAAAAACAAGGTTTTTAATCAAATTCAATATTAAACATTTAGATTGAAAGCTTAAACTTTGAAATACCTGTTTTAATCGATATATTTCCAAATTCCTGATGTGATATACGCTCCTGATTGTGTTGTCAGTGTATGGTGGTTTTTCATAGTGCCCTTGCATTAAATGCTGGCCTTTATAAATGCCTGATAAGCCAGCAATTCTAATACCACCTATTGATACAACACCAGCATATCCTAAATAGTAAATATTAGGTGCTACCCATCCACCGTATGGTAGTTCCTGGAGATAATTTGATGCTTCATGATTGCCTCCAATAAAAATTGTTAGCACAGGAGCAACTTTTTCTCCGGAATAATACCTGTAATGTATTATTTAATTAAATTTGAAGCAAAGCTACAACAATGAACAACATAATTAAGAAACTCTGGTATAATATAGTTTAAATGAACTACTTACTTATAAAAAGTACACATACTCTTATACTTATCAGGTACAGCCATACAACTGAGATCGCTTAAATTTCTCGTGGACTGAAAATCACCACAGCAAATGAGCAAATCTATCTTTCTCCTGTCAGCTTTTTCCATCTCATGAATGGTATCGTAAATAATGTCTAATTCACCGTGGGCACAACCTTCTACAGCGATCCTCATCTTTGTTTTCGCATGTAGTCTTTCACTATTACAACAAATAATATCTATTTCGTGCTTACTTGTCTAATTAATAAAATATCAAGAAAAACATGTATTGTAATGTAATCAAATACATAACCTAACCTAACACCTGTCTGACGCAGCCGCCATTTTTTAGCTAATGGAATGGGTATGTACGGTATGTACAATAATATGAAGTTTCGTTTTGTAAGGATGTTCAGCAGGAGCGCGCTCCGTTAGTGAAATAGGAATAGAAATTGTTCTGATTGGCTATCGTTTTAATGCTAAGATAGGATTCACCACAGATTGGATACGCAATAAAATGGTGGAAATCAAAAGGTTCTTAAATTGGGAGAAGAAAAAGCATATATATATATATGTGTAAATAATGTTAAATGCGAACAGTAATTTAATAAACAATTCGTTTGGTTATGTGTAGGAGATTCACCTAATTAATATAATTCTGTACTCAGTCGAAATACTATGTATTAAAAAGTTATTCACATCAGAGGATATCATTATTTCATACTGATTTGTAACCAAATATGCAGACAAGAGGTATAAAATAAACAAATTTACAGTGACACATTTGAATTGAAGACAAAATGGGTGATGCATTGGATTTTTTTACAAAGTATCACAACATATCTAATAAACTAAAAAAGTAAATACATGATTACATGTAATATCTTTTTATAAGTTTCTTTTTATTGATTTTGATACAAGCAATTTTATTTTAGGCGATTCTTGAGGAAACCAAATGTTGCTGAAGCAAGTGATCAGTTTGGTAAATTACATTACTTAAAGTGTATATTGGTTGCAAATACATACTCTAAGATGTACAATAGTATTCACTTTTCAGGAATCCTGGCTGCAGAATGTGAGCAAAAAGAATTATGGCAATATGCAGGCTTATGTTTATTAGCTGCAGCTAGGTGTCAAGGGACATTAGATAATATATTATTTGAATTAAATTTTTTGATCAAAGCAGGTAGAGAATTTCTTGTGGCCAACAAGAAAGAAAAAGATATAGGATGTCCTCCTGTTGGACAAGAGAATACACAGGTTTATAATTCTTTTGTATTTTAATTCATAATCAAATATAGCATATAAAATATTGGATCTCTAATTATTCTTATTAGGCTGCTATAAGTTGCTTTGGCCATGCTCTAGCACGTTGTCAGAATCAAACAGGATTTAATACAATGTCTGCTGGATTAGCTTTAGAATTGGCAATAGCTCTAGGGCCTTCTCCAGCAGGTATACAACAGTTATACAAAGCTATTGGCATTTTTCCAACTGTAAAAGCCATTAGCACGTTGGTATCTTATCATATCAAGCAAGGTAATTATTTTTTATTATTATTATGATTACTTATAACAACTGAATAAAAATATTATTTATTTAGGAGATTATGTATCTGCTCTACAAATTATTAATGAGCTTGTTGAATTTGTTGAAATTTATATCAATACTGGAGCAAAGGGGAACTACAGTGTTATACTACATAGGTATAGAAAGCAACGAGATTATAAAATTATGTTTTATTATAATAAAAAGTATAATAATTACAATTAATTGTAGATGTGAAGTAACCAGAGTATTATTGTTACTTATACTTCAGCCATCACCACAAAGGCTAGCACCTTCTTTAGCTCAAGTTCTGGAAAAGTATGCATGGATAGAAGAATCTACAAATATTGGCGAGTTACTTTACACTGCTTTTCAAAATGTACTGTATATATTCTAGTTATTAAACAAAACTGTTTTACAGACTTCTATATGAGTGAAGACGAATTATTACTATTACAATCTTTAGTATTGGCATCTCAATCACATGACTATCAATCACTGCTGGAACTGGAGGGTGAATTGTGGCCCTACTTGGATGCAGAACAAAGAGAATTATTGCATAAGTTAATTCAAGTATTGACGACGCAATGAATAAACATTGTAGAGACAATAAAAAAAGAGAAAAAAAACTTTGTAAATACTTTTATAAACGCATCCAGCGTTGTATCTTTATCTATTTTACAATGATCTAAAGATAGATTTCTTTGATGAAATAAGTTGTCGCTTAAGTTTAGTAGATTGTAATGAGTCAGTCTGTACAAATCGTCAAAATGATGCAACCGGTAACAGTTATGGGGTCCGTACGTGTGCCATCGTTGTTTCTATACTGCCGCGAACCAGGCAAACGGTGTGGCGGTGTCGGTGTGAAAGGAAGAACTTGTTGCAACAGAAAGCAAGGACTCGAGAGGGTCGGCGTTTAAAGTGTGCGTGCCTCCACAATGATTCGTATGATGGTATTGTGGAAGAGGGGATGCCTCGCGTTCCACGAATACTAAACTTTGCTGTCTTATACCAGAAGACGAAGCAAGTGGTTGGGACGCAGTCAGTGATTACGCGGTCGCGTCCTCGAATCTTTCTGTACCAAATTGACGTGTTCATTGCTTTTAATATTTTTCGAGGTAAACAACTATTACGTACAAATTTTATTAATAAAAATTCGTTGCACGCATAAATTTTATACAAAATAGATATACCTTGTCACTATATTTATATATCTAAAAAAAGATATAAAAAATTAATTTTTTATTACAACAGATTAGGTAGTACATTTTAATTTCTATATTAGTTGATAGGAAAAAGAAAAAGCTGACAGGAGTATTGCAAAAAATTTTAAATCCACAAGCGTTTGAGCATAGCATTAAGTACACTAGTATTGAATAATTTTTTTATAATTATAAATAGTCATACATTAGCATTATTGTTACAAATATTTTTACTGAATTTTGTTTTTAAAAATATCATCGTTTCAGTTCGCGAAATACGAAATTTTTTAAATTATTGCGAGATGGAAGTGTTATTAAATTAAAACAACTTTGATTTAAAATAATAATGCGATTGAACGTAGTTTCATACTAGTAAAAGTGTGTATTAAGAAAAGCAAAATTAACCGTACGTGTCATAATTATACTAACGTACCACGTGTGTTAACGACCTTGAACTCCACATAGTTCAGTACAGGTGAACGTCCGAAGCACCTGTGCTTTCCATCTCGCACGTAGGATCATATTTATAAATTATTTTCACTGATTTTTTTTTTAAAAGTTATTGTAATATTATATGTAAAATGTGTTCGAATTTTAAAATAGTATTTTGATAGTTTTGCTTGAATTCTAGGATGAGCACAGATTGGAGAACCATTTTCGTGACCGGCGGTGCCGGTTATATCGGTAGCCATTGTATCGTTGAACTTTTGGAAAGCGGATACGATGTTGTAGCGATAGATAATTTTGCTAATAGCGTTACCGAGGGTTGCGGTGACTCTGCGGCTCTTAAAAGAGTTGAGCAAATAACGGGGAAGAAAGTTACTTTCTACAATTGCGATCTCATTGACCGAGATAAACTTGAAACAGTTTTTAATAAGGTACTAAACAATAATGGGAATAACTAAACATTTTTTAAGTTATTTTGATTAATAATATTAATAAATATTTTACACACCAGCACAAAATTGATTGCGTGATACATTTTGCGGCTATAAAGGCGGTCGGTGAATCGATGCAAGTTCCTCTCCACTACTACCGGAATAACATTATTGGCGCTATCAATTTGCTAGAGGTAAAATCTAAATCAACAAACTGTTGAGTAATAATAATAATAATAATAATAATAATAATTGGACGATTATTCTGTTCAGGTAATGAAAGTTGCTGGATGCTTTCAATTAGTTTTTAGCAGTTCTTGTACCGTATATGGAGAACCAAATGAGCTTCCAATTACAGAGGATCATCCTACTGGTAATATTACGAACGTATATGGCAGAACAAAGTATTTCATTGAAGAGATGCTTAAAGATATATCTAGAGCCGAGAAGGTGTGTTTAGACCCATTAAATGTAACTCATAAAGAAGAGATTAAAACTAATAAAAAAATATCTCTTTAAACAAAATGACTAATTCGCTTTTATTCAACAGAATTGGAACATCATATCTCTAAGATACTTCAATCCAGTAGGTGCCCATCCCAGTGGCTTGATTGGAGAGGATCCTACAAAACCATTTACGAACTTAATGCCTTACATTGCTCAGGTAGCCTTAAGACATAAGTCTGAACTTGTTATATTTGGCGGTGATTATCCTACTAAAGATGGCACAGGTAGGTAAAGTATGGACTCTTAAATTCTTACTCTAATTATGTATAATACATCTTCGCATTTGTTCATAGGTATTCGCGATTATATTCACGTAATGGATTTGGCAGCTGGTCATGTTGCAGCTCTAAACGCATTACACAAACAACACCTAAGGTTAAAAATCTACAATTTAGGTACAGGCAAGGGTGTGTCTGTACTCGAGTTAATTAAAACTTTCGAGGATGTCACAGGGACAACGGTACCGTATGTTTTGAAGGATAGGAGAGATGGTGATATAGTGTCAATGTATGCCAACACAGATTTAGCAAAGAAAGAATTAGAATGGAGGACCAAGTATAATGTAGAAAAGATGTGTAAGTTAACTAATTTATTTATTATGTATATTTAACAATTTTCTAAAAACATTTCTAACAAACAGGTGAAGACTTTTGGAGGTGGCAAACAAAGAATCCACATGGCTATCGTACAACAGTTAAAAATGGTATTAGCGAGCATGTAAATGGCACATCATAATGATATAATTGAATTGTTATTACAATATGATTAATTTATGATAATAATAAAAAAAGAATAGTAACATCGAAATATTTATTGTTTCACTATATATAATTTTATTCAATTAATTTATTCACATCCGTTTTGCTATTATTTTGAGCTTCTTGTGAATCTTCTATAACTGTATAGAGTGATAAGTGCTGAAATTTTAAAACTTCAAGCCCCCAACTTGTCCAGTTGGGAAGCAAATACCTTGCAAATATTTCTAAACACTTTGGCTCGTGTGGAAGATACTCTTTCATAACTTCTATAATTTTGAGTTGTATATTTATATAAGATCAATTTCAATTCTGTAGAAATTAGTATCATATACTTACCAATAAGTGGTGGTTTGTGAGAATGTACCGCACTTGGAACACTCATTATTAATTTTCCATCAGGAATGTTTATTTTATTGTTATTTAATACAGATCCCAGCAATAGCAATTCATAAGGCTGCTTTCCAAGTGCTGAGTTGAAGTTGCATATTGTATTTCCTGCTTGAGTGACCTGAAATGTAATTTTAATAAAATAATGGATTTTGATAAACCATTGTTTTTAAGGATCTTATTTTTGAATAACTTCACTTACTTTTATCCAATACCATTTTGCTTTAAAAGTTATACCCCATGATGGAAATATATCATTAAAAATACTGTTCAAATGAGTGGGTGCATTGGTGCACCATATTCCTACAAGTCCATTTGCGCACAATAACTTCCCAATTGGTATCTTGGCTAACTCCTCGTTGTACATCATTTTATAACTGTTGACAGAAGAATATAAGACTCAATTTGCATAATTAATAAAATATATTTGTAGCGGACAGTTATTGGTAATACTTTATATTTCATTCTGTAATGCATCAATATTGTCTTAATACTGTATAACAATACTTTTATGTTGAAAAATTGCATCTAAAATCTTATTTACCCATATGTTTGAAAAACTGAGAACAAGGAAAACTTATACTATTATCAAAGTCCTTATTCTCATTAAATTGTTCAGAAAGTTTGTTTTTTTTTTTCTATTGGCTTATACTGAACCATACAAGATCACCTAGCTTCCAGATATTTGGTTTTTTTCCTTCTTATAGACTTGTTCCACCAAGGAGGATCCAACAATATAAAATCATACTGATTGTTCAGTTCCAATTTCTTGTCAATATCTCTCACATCATAACAATAAAATTTACAGTTCCTTGGAAATGCATATTTCTTTTCTTTCGTTCCAGATATAATAGCTACTTCTGCATCATTGCAACCATAAAAATATTCTTCCTCCATGGAAAATGTGTCCTGATAAAATTTCTGTGATCCTAAGCGTGCTGCCTCATTATTATTAGGAATAACATTAGACACAAATAAGCCCTCTGTTTTTGCGGACAAAATTATTTGGTTAAATGCTTGTTTAACATAATCAATCTACAAAATGCACAATGATAAAAATTATAGTTAGATTCTCCAACCAAAAATTCATGAAAAATTCGATAGATGTATTCACATACCTCTTTCAGATCTTCCGCTGGCAAAAGTTTCGATCTTTTTCGTTTCCTATTCTTATTTTGCAACAAATTTTCTTCGCGTCGATCAAGTTTAGTTATTTGATTCTGACGTAAATATTGAGAATTGATTTCAAACAAAGTTTCATTGAAAATTAACTTGTACTGCGTGTTGCAATCCTTCACATTTTTATAAATATCGTTAAGATATCTCAAATGGGATATTATCCATCCCTCGTCTGTACTAAAAATTACGCTCATAGTTGGCTTTGGCACACTGTATTAATCATTACAAACTATCATTTACTTTTAATCCATTCAATCGTCGACATTTCTTCTCCTTTCTACATGCACACATTTTATAATGGATCTCTGAGATGCACCCACACCCTACTCTATAATATAATTTAGATTGTAGTGGTAGAAGGAATGAGGGAGAGGAAGCTAAACTTCTGCTTCTGCTGGTTGGGTCATGCTATATGTATGTATGTATGTATTGGTCTATTGAAGTTCAGTCTGTCATACTAATGCGAGAGTGTGGTGTCATACAACGCGTATTTACATAGTTTTCATTATAAATCACCCCACGTATTTAGTATTACATATTTATTTTAAAATATCGTTTCACACTGCATCCAACGTGATCTGATGTTTCTAGTTGTATTATACAGTAATAAAAACGTAAGATATTGACTAAACTTTGAGCCGGTTCAATTGATAAATTGTTACGCGTGTTTATCGTATTCGTATCGTAGGGTAGAGTAGAATACAATGTAGTACGGTATATAATAGTATTGTTGTATAAAATTTGTGTGTATTGTATATAATTGAAAATCAATTAAATGTTTCAGGTACCCATAAGCGTCCAGTTATCATTGTGTTGACTGTTGATAAAAGGGTGCAAAAACTATTGTTGACTATAGATTGCTAATGTTAAACAGTATCAACAAAAATGTGCAGTAAAATACACCTAAGTAATATAATGAGTTGCGAAACAGTATTATGTTCAGTGTCTTTCTTCGCACAGAGTTAATAACACTCTTATCTTCTTTTTGAAAGAAAAAAAGTTAACAAGCCTAAAGGTTTCCTTAAAAAATGCATGGATTTCTTGAACTAACTTTAAGCAGTGCTTTATTGTGGATGATTTTACAAGCTATGTGGAGCATTTTAATCAGTGGTTTTAATTATTTTTGTGTACCATGGATTATTTGGGGTACTGTAGTCATTATGATTGGATTAAAAGTAGCCAGAATTCCACCGCCAAATTTACAGATAAAAAACGAGGTGCTTGGAGTGAATCCTCTTTTACCAAAAAATGGTAATAATATATCCAAGGATCATGGTAATGGAGAGCAGTTTTGCATGCGAGTGGTGGCTCATCGTGGTGGAGCATATGATTATCCTGAGAACAGCCTAACAGCCTTTCGTAAAGTAAAATCTTACATTAAGTCAATGTTTTTCTTTTCATATTTAGAAATTACTCTAAGAAAAGAATTAACATATCAATATTTTTTTTTATAATTGAGCCTTTGTAACTTTATAACATTATTTTGAAAAATTACAATTGAATTACCCTGTGAATTATAATTATAAAATATCTTAATTAGCACAATTATGTTGATTAAGTATAGAGGTTCAACTATATTTAGTTTGGAATACTAGGTATATTTGTAGCAACAAAAATTGCTTAATTGTCTCAAATGTTAATACAAATACTAATAAAGTAGTTACTAACAGAAATATTACTTTTCTATGGTTTATTTTTTATAAATATCATTATAAGTAGAATAATAATCAAGATCTATTTTACAGAGCAAAGAGAAGGGCTGCAAAGCAGTTGAACTAGATGTATTCCTTACAAAGGATAATGTACCTATAGTATTTCACGATCCAACAATTGATAGAACTACAGGAAAAAATGGACGTATAAAAGATATGACATGGGATCAATTAAAAGAGTTAGATATCAGTCAAAATCATCCACTCAAGTAATTACCTAAAAACTCTATTTCAAAACGTATGTAGTAAAAAACAGAAATTTAGATACAATTGTTACTTGTAGGGACAAATTTATTAATGGTGAAAATATTCCATTACTTGATGAAGCCTTGGAACTATGTTTAAACAATGATCAAAGGATCATACTAGATATTAAAGAAGCTAGAATGGAAATTGTACAAGTAATTTTAGATGCATACAAAAAATATCCAAAATTATATGAGAGAGGAATTGTGTCCAGTTTTAATCCCATTGTTGTATACATGGTAACAGAATATAAAAAGATTTAACAATTACTATTGATGATTAATAATTGATAGATAAATCAAATAACGATTCTATTATTGTAGATTAGAAGAAAAGAACCGAAAATTGTTGCAAGTTTAGCATGGAGACCAAATTATTTTTCAAGACTAACATATTCTGCATTCGAAAAACCTGGACCAATGCGTTTTAGGAATCCAATTAAACATTTGGTGGCTTGTGTTGTCGATTATGTTTATACATGGGCATTTTACCATTTTGTGTACTATGTCGTAGGTGTTTCACTTGTTTTGTTACATAAAGACACGATAAATCAGTATGTACACATGTTCCTATGTTATTTCTATAATACATAATAATTAATACTATGATATTTCATTATGATTAGTATCATAACAAACAAAATGTTTTTTCTACATTATTTATTTTAGGTTCATTATAAAAGAGTGGTATAATCGTGGTATTCGTGTAATGGCATGGACAGTGAATTTGCCATCAGAGAAATCACATGTCTCACGCTTACTTAAAGTTACTTACATAACAGACACATTATTACATGAAACAGACATGTAATACCATACATACGATATGTGCTGCAAGTGAGTGTATTCTATTAATAAATCATTATTTTTAATCATCTAGTCTATTCATCGATACGATGAAACGTATTTATATATATTTTACAAAAAATTTCGTGTTTAATTTAGGAAACAAATAAGATTTTTTTTTTATTTACATCGACTTCGGAGATATATGCACTAAATGAAAACAAATATTAATTTGCTATTTTAATATGTGTACTGTATTGTATATGTTTAACTTATATATACTAAGTGTAACTTTATTTGCATTTGAAATTGTGTAAAAATAATTTATTATTATTATACCTAAAAATTTTTATGAAAAATTGAAATTCACGCACAAAAGTCGACTAATAAGCTAAGACTAAAATTTATTAATTAATTGTAGACTTGTATATAATGTAATTCTCATTCTTTTTGAATACAAAGAAAATTGTTCCAATCTTTGCCGCCGTTGCACAATACATATTTCTATTTAATAGATAGATGTACTTTACCAACATTTCATGTCAGTTACTTATAAACGAGTATTATTTAAAATGCATGACTTCATGATATTTATACTTTCTTGGACGGAGACATTTCTTTTGTAAACATTAATTTTGAAATTATGAGGCATTATTTCTAATTTAAAAGTTCGTCACACGATAGTAGTGAGTTTACTTTTACGGGATTCCATACCCTGAATAAGACCTGTTAATAAATCTTCCATTTCTGTTGTAGCACGTTTTAATTTACAGTTATCGTTAGCTACATAAGAATCTGTAACAATGATTTGTGTAAAAACACTTATCTATAACAAACAAATTTGTGCTGTCACATTGTAACTTACCATCCAGTAAACAGTCATCTGCAACCATATTTTGCAACCTATCTAGTATATCATTTAAATCTCCTTGAATATTTTGCAAACTACTGTGTTGTGAATGCTTATCAGGTCGTTGAAGGGAAGATGGTGTATTATCTCTGTAAATGCCCATAAGAGAGTCTGAGATAATCATCGGCGATTCGTTTTCAGTACTTGGTGTCACTGTTTTTATTGAATATTTTTCTTTTTTCGATCCAGAATCATTAGATCCCAACCATTGCGAGAAACCACTATCTGTAGGATTTATTTCCGATCTTTTATTACCTATAAATTAAGTATATTATTTTAGAATGATCATAAAAATACATACTACATATAATATTAACAATGTACCTCCAATCCATGTACTCAGTTCTATATGAGTTGATTCTAGCGCATTACCAAAATTTGTGCTTGTAGAAGCTTCTTCGACATCATTGCTTTCTTCGATAATACATTCTCTAGATAGTGTTGGATTAAAATTATTTGACTGCAATATGTTTGTATCATTTAAATTTGACCTCTGCTCGATATTTTCTTGTCGAATTATTGGACTCAACTCAAAATTGATGGGTAAAGCAGCTAATCTTGATGATATGGGAGGAATCATTGGTGTACTTTGCATATAGTTAATTAGATGTGGCATGCGAGTTCTATCAGCAAACAAATATTTCTAAAAAACAGTTAAAATAAGATTTGATTTAGATTGCAGTAATTTAAAAAAACTAAAGAATTAAATTTATTTTACTTTTAATATTTTTAAACGTTGTAACTGCGACTCAATGGTAGCTCTATGTCGTTGAAGTCTTTCTGCTTTAGTACCTCGTATATCAAGCAATTCAATTTGTAATTGTTTATTTTCTTCTTCTAAATGAGTTATTATACTCTGCAGTTCTTTTTGTGGATCATTTAGAACTCGTCTTCTCATTGTACTTCTTATTGATTCATTATCTGTGTGTCCTATCTCACTGCTGTAAAAAATATTGGAAAAGTATTTTTAATCAGGATACTTCAAATAAAAAAGTGTATGTTGATTTATCTCTCTCATGATTACTTAGTTATTTGTGGTGTTTGATCCTCTGTATTCATTTCAATTGACCTAGTAGAACACAATCTTAATTTATTCCTTATTAGTTCAATAATTAACTTTGTTATTTCACGATTTGATGTCTGAAAAGTATTTATATTTATTATTTTGTATAATAAAAATGAAAAATGTGATCATACCTTGGTGCAAAATTCACGAACTGGATGCTTCAGTTTATGTTTTCCTGATATTTTACCATACAGAAAACATTGTTGACATTGATGATATGCTGTACATTTCATACATGTATAACGAGGTCCTTGAATAGGTGTTATTTTGCAAGAGGAGCATCTTATATTGTGCGTGACTGAAATAAAAGAAATTGTTGTGAGTTTCATACCTAATGTAAAATTACTTATTGATATTATAGTATAACACATACTGTGCTCTGCAGACTTAATACGATTGAATGTTGTTATCCAAACAAGTAATGGAGGTTCTTGCATAATCCATGCTGCAAACTCTGATTCTGTGACTCCAAGACATCCTTGAGACTATCATGAAATTTTATTAATTTACTATAAATTTAATATATTCAAAAGTTGATTTTTTTTATACCTTTGAAAAACAATTATCAATATGTGATTGGATACTTTGATACCCATAAACAGCACATTCTCCAAGCATTTCAGTTATTTTACAAATATTCGTTAATAATGTGTGCAAACTGGCTTTAGACAAGCATGCATTATGATCAGCTAACTGTTGATAGAAGTAACCATACTTTTCTTGTAATCTTCCAGAACTCATTAGTATTAAAGCAACTTTCACAGAAAATACTGAAACACTTCTAGTATATTGTCTACAAAATTGAAAAAATTTGTAATAATTATATTACATTTAGTATAAAATGTACAATAATTCAGATAACATACTTATCAAATGTATTTAAGATATAATCCACTGCAAGTTTTGTTGTGTTATCAACATCAAAATTAGTATTATTCTCTTTACAAGCTGCAAAATAAATATCAGAAAGAACATCTTCAATTTCGCTTGCATCTAAGTTCACACAATTTTCTGTTATTGATAGTCTATGTCGCTCAAAAATGCCAGCAATTAATTCTAATTGAATATATTGCACTGAAAAAATAAAATTGAGTTATTATCAAATAATATTATTTTCACCAATTTTAATATAAGATTAAACTAACTACTAAGTTCTTTGTGTAAGATTTGCATTTTTGCTGCAGTTCTATAAGATGCATAACGAATGGCATTGCATTCTTCAATGGTTCTGATAATATTCTGCATTTTCAAATATTTTTTTCTATTCTCTCACCTTAAAAGAAACGAAAATTTGATTAATACAATTATTGAAAAGCTAAAGTAATTTTATTTGATTATGTATGTAACATAAATTTCTTACGCTATTAGAATAATCTATGTTTACATGTATATATAATTCTGATAACTTTTTGATGTAAAAACACAGTAACAAAGCAGAATAATCATACTGTTAAACATTCTTGTAAAAAGATAAATGCCCACAAACTCTGAAAAAGATGTTATATTACTATTACACGATTTATGGTATTGTTACGATTTCTTTAAACAACATGTTTAATTACATTTTCATTCATACATTTTATACTAATAAAACAAAGTAAAACACATTTTTCATTCGTAAGTCTTCTCGAGTCATAATACATTCATTCTTCATTTTGTAATTAATATAGCGTAACTGTGAATAAAATGATTTAATATTTCGCTAGATCACATTAAATAGATTCATGTAATTACAATTTTTTATAAGTATAATAGTTCCAAAATAAGAAATTATAATAAATATCTTACTTCCTGTCATCGCAACGTAATTTTACAATTTAAATATCGATTCATGTAAACAAAATAATGTTGTCATACTATAATCACAGATGCAGAAGATCAAAGATAGACAATCGAATTTCTTCATGCATTGATTAACATTCTAACATTCAAGAAAGGAAACTAAATCTAAATTAACGTATTGTATAACTAATTCATCATTTTTAATGCGAGTATCATATAAAAAAATATTTATTGTGAAATTATATAATAATGTAACTAATTAAAGTTTGCTCTGTTGGAAAGGGTACTGTACATTTTCTTCTTATTGGAAAGCGCCTTAAGGTGGCTAAAATATAACCTAATTTTTATTTAAGCTGTTTTAACAGTAGTTACCTTGTGAAACATTTGTTAATACAATTAAGAGGTATATATAAAACGATTATTGTCATGTCGTCCAAATATGAAGAGGGCCAGTTCAGTGATGCTGAGGAAGACGAAATACCGTATGTATATTATTTGCTTATATTCTACTAATAATACATATTCTTATTATTTATATTCTCTTACTATAGACTACAAGAATGTAAAGGGCGGCCACTATTTTGTAATGAACTATCTAAAAATATAGATAAATTACATATATCAAATAATGTGGAGAAACAACTAGAAGAAGACGATAATGATGATGATTTGGATGATGATACACTTGTGTGGGATATAGATGATAACAGGAAAGATTTTACAAAGGACAGTCAAACTAAAAATTTGAATACCCAAAATGTTTCTCATAAGATTACAAACTATCAGCCATCAGATAAATTGTTCCGTCGCTATGCAAATAAAATTAGTATTGAGAAATATGAAGGGCCGTCACTACCTGGACATGCTGCCAATCTTTTAATTGAGAGTGGTAAACGTGCAGAAAAAGATAGACTTCGAAATAAGGACAAACACGATCGTGCAACTGTTGAACAAGTCTTGGACCCTAGAACAAGGATGATATTATTTAAGCTTTTAAATCAGGGCATAATTGCAGAAATTAATGGATGTATTTCAACAGGAAAAGAAGCTAATGTTTATCATGCAACTTCGAAAACAGGGATAGAATTTGCAATAAAAATATATAAAACATCAATTTTACAATTTAAGGATAGGGACAAATACGTTACTGGCGAATTTCGGTTTCGTCACGGATATTGCAGGCACAATCCGCGTAAAATGGTACGAACGTGGGCTGAGAAAGAATTTCGAAACTTAACGCGTCTGCATCAGGGAGGTGTTAATGCTCCAAAACCATTATTATTGCGTAGTCATGTATTGCTCATGGATTTCATAGGTACAAATGGCTGGCCATCGCCAAAATTGAAAGATGTAGTCCTTACATCCTCTAAACCAAGAAAAATGTACAGAGAATGCATTGAGATAATGTGGAAATTATATAATAAATGCAAACTTGTTCACGCTGACTTGAGTGAATATAACATGCTGTATCATGATGGATCTATAGTAATAATAGATGTGTCTCAGGCAGTTGAACATGATCACCCTATGGCATTTGAGTTTCTTAGAAAGGACTGTACTAACATAACTGGTACATTAACATAAAGATTTTTTAAAGACTGGAAGGTATAAATAATTCTATAGGATTAAACAATTAAAATTGTACTTTTAGAATTTTTTAAGAAGAATGATGTAGGTGTGATGAATGTCAGAGCATTATTTGACTTCATAACAGATCCAACAGTAACAGAGGAGAATATGGATAGCTATTTAGATAAAATATCAGAGCAGATGACACAGAGTAATGATAAAGACATTGATCCTACACAACAGATTGAAGAACAAGTATTTAAACAAGCATATATTCCGCAAAATTTAGCTCAGGTAATATTAGAGAACAATATAATGCACATGTCCATACTGAATGGTATATGCAGACTTGTATCTACATATTAATTTTCACAGGTATATAATTTTAATCTAAGTGTGTTTAGGTCATTGATATTGAACGTGATATAAAGCTTGCTAAATCTGGTAAAGAAGATTTGATATATAAAACCCTTGTTGGCTTGAAAGCAGACTTGTCTAAGCCTCTTGATACACCGGAAATTCTCAGCAAAGAAACCAACAGCGATGAAGAAAAGTCTGATCTTTCAGAGGAGGTCGATAATTCCGAAGAGGACGATGAAGACTCTCAAGAAGAAAACATAGAAGAAAGCAAAACAAAATTTGTGATTTCAGCTCGGCCGCGACACGAGAGCCCAGAAAGCAAAAAAGTAATATTCTGTTTACAGTTCTTGTTAGGTACACATTGAGATTTCGTAAAACAAGTTCTTAAGGGATTTTCATTTCAGGCACGTAAAAAGGCAATAAAGGAACAGCAAGCAGAAAAAAGAAAAAGTAAAATAAAAAAACATATAAAAAAACGGAAAGAGAAGGTTCTAAAGAAAAAATAGTAGTACATATTATTAGGAGAGAGTATATTTTTAAATATACAATAAAATTGATTGTAAAGAGTATATTTAATTTGTTTTTCTGTATTTAATAAAATATCTTTTCCTTACATAACCAAATACACATTTTCCAAAATTACATGTTCATTCTACCATTCAGTCACAATTAAGTTTAAATGGGCCGCCATCTATTAAATCACGAACGAAATGTGAACTCTGTACATACATACATGTAAGTTTACTTTAAAATACAACATTTTTTTGTAAGCAAGTATATTTATATTATCATGGATTTTTCAAGTGTTTTCTCAGCAACTGCATTTCAAGGAATGGAATTAAAAGACGATTATTTTGGTAATTTTACAGATTTCGTGAATATGTTCTGTGATACATAACAAATATTTTATTTGTTATACATACAAGAGACTCCGCTACTTTTTATCTTCTTTATTATGTATGTACATCTAACGAACTTTTACATTATAATTATTGCATTTTCATTGTTTTATAATATCAGAAAGTGCCAAAGTGCTAAAAGAACGGGAAAAATTTCTGACAACCGGCTGTTCAAAATTTGATTCATTGCTTCACGGTGGTATCGCTGCACGCGGGATTACACAAATTTATGGTGCAGCTAATACAGGAAAAACTCAACTGGCTCTGCAACTAAGTCTTACAGTGCAATTACCGGTGACAGAAAAAGGTTTTGCAGCCGGTACTCATTGATTTATACATTTTGAAAATATATAGTTATATTAGTTTCAGAGGTACACAATTTTGAATTTAATTGTTGACACAGGTGCTGTGTACATTTGTACAGAATCAATTTTTCCATCAAGACGGTTGCAGCAATTAATAGATCAAATGGAAGTAGTTAAACAACATGGAATAAACGGTGACTTAATCTTTGTGGAACATGTCTCAACAACTGTAAACATTTCGTAATTCCTCAAATAATTGTAGGTGTATTTTATAATGTACTATACTTTTCATATTTACAGGAAGAACTAGAAATATGTTTACTACAGAGAGTACCTATATTAATGTCTGCACAAAAGATAGGATTAATAGTTGTAGATTCCATTGCTGCACCATTTAGGGTAGAAGATTGGAAAGATAAGTCTAATAGTAGAGCAAAACGATTAAGAACAATTGGTCAACAATTGCACAAGTTGTATAAAGATGATATTTGTATAGTTTGTATCAATCAGGTAAATTAGTGTCTGTACAATTATATTGTATAATAGCAAAGTATTCAGAAGTCATATAAGAAATTAATTTATAGGTAACAGCAGCAATTAGTGATCATATATTAAATGATAAATCAAAGGAACGACCAGCCTTAGGACTAACATGGCTGAGTATGATAACTAGTTCTATATATTTGTATAGAATAGACTCTTTGAGGTATGCCTGTGTCAAATCGTCAAGTTTGCCAGAAATAGCTATTCCATTTAAAGTACAAGGATCTGGAGTTACAGCTGTGGTATAAGTAATATAGAACAAACTATAAAATAATTTGTAGTTTTATTGCATAAGATTATGAATCTCAAAAAATATACTCTCGTCTAAAACTCTAGCAACATTTGTCGGTGACCATTGGTTTCTTGAGTCAGAAGCTTGAAATGGATCTCTACTCTTTACATCTAAGTTTTCAACATCATTATTTAGTATTAACCTTAAAGAAAAAGCAGATATCAATGCTGACAATACATTACTTGAAACAAATGTGTAAATCATAATACCTGAAGGAATGTAGAAATGTTCTATAGGGTTCTATATCTTTCCTTTCGCTATAAGTATAGTCTCCTATCACCGTATGACCAATGTATGAACAATGTACTCTTAATTGATGTCGTCTACCAGTCTCTGGACATAATAGCACTTTAGTAGCTGGTTTTCCATTTCTAAAACCACGTTCTAGTACAATAAGTATTGTACAAGATTTACGTGGTTTTTCACAGTAATCACTATCATTAATGCACATCTTATGATTTCCCATCTTTTCCCTAATATCAACTCCTAATTAAAAAACATCATTTCTAATAATTCATGAAGTTATTTTAAGATTTTTTCATCAAATTACTAACCAATTGCTTTATCTATAATAAGATGAGGTTCGTTAATATGACCATGAAGCAATGCTAAATAAAATTTCTTTGCTGTTCGTGTTTCAAATGCATTAGAAGCAGCTCGTGCTGCCTTTTTATTTAATGCTACACATATAACACCGCTGGTCACATAATCCAATCTATGTACAAAATGAAATTCATGAAATAAGCTTGGATTAGCCAGATTTGGTAGAATTCTTTTTAATTCAAACTGAAGTGTGTTCTAAAATTTTAAACATGTATTACTGTAACCAATTTCCTTCATGTGTACAAATATCTATCATCTATCATACCTTTTTATCAGGATTATTACTATTAATGTACATATCATATGGTTTAGATACTACCAAGAAGTTTTCACTGTGATGCAATATATTCACATTGTTTTTGTGCCTACTTTTTATGAATTCTTTGAAGTGTAATTTTAAAACATTAAGTATCAATTGCATTAAGTTGACAACGAGCATCGTACAATAATATAGTATTTTATTTATATTCATATTGCGAAATATTGATATCGTGTAAAATATTTAATTTAAAAAATGTCATATTCAAAATAAATTTCGCATTCAAAATAGATTAAGATATGTTCTATATTGTTTAATTAAATTTTTATGTTACGAGTAACGTTGACTTCCGAGAAGTTTATGAAATGGAGTAAAACAACAATAAATACCGGTTGCCATCTCTAAAATATCTACATGTACTGTAATGGGTCCTATTCCTGTACTCTACTCCAGGCCGCAGCTCGAACCGCTAACGAAGGTCAATATAGAAATTTTCTTTACTCTGACTGGTTGACGATTTGCTGGTAAGATAGTGCTGCCCTCGTAGTCTAAGAAAAGGAAAGAAAACAGCTAGTGAACAAGAGAGCATTAAATCAACACAACTATATGTGGAACAAGTCACACCGACGAACAATGTAGCTTGTTTTACTCTACCGTGCTTGGCGATCTGACTCTTTTCGCGCATCCATTCGGTTGGGGTACCATCAAAGGCACGTGGTTTGAAATTCGTTAATTAAAAAAGCTTCAAATAATAAAATCTGTGACTTCATAAGATTCTCGAGAACGTATTTGCGAAGGATTTGTCACTAGACATTGGCAGTTAGTGGCAACTATTTTATACGTAATTTAAAACATTAAGTCATACTTCGTATGTATAACATGTATGTTAAGGGTGAAGCTGTTATACGTGGTGGAAATTTTGTTCAGGACACCTTCTTGAATTATACCATTAGATGAAAAATCAACCTGTACCAAAGCTGAAATTGATAAGACAACGAGAAAACGTGCCACATTGAATTTGAAAATTCTTTAATTTTTGTAACTTATTTTTCGCCATTATAATTTGTCGCTGTCATACATTTTTACACTTCTCCGAATTCCCGTTTTCATGCTCTATAATTATTTAAAAAAGAGTGGGTCTGAAAACACTCCGCTAACGGTCACGATTTAAACAATAATGAATGAACAAAATATATGATTGTGTTAAAAAAAATCATAATTTCGAAATTTCAAAAATTTATTTTGAGTACATTTAAAGCAGATTTAGAACTGATTTAAGGCTGTTCTAGGGCAGATTGAGAATAAATTTGAAAAACATTTAGGGCTGTATTAAGACACCTATAGTCAAATTTTAGACGACATTTAGGGCAGTTTGGAAGCAGCTTTAGGAGACACTTAAGGACATATTTGTAGTATTTTACTTGCCTTGCCCCTATCTGACCATATGTGTGATTATAATTACGACTATAATGATATGTTCTTAAATTACTCTAAAATTACCCTAAACCTGCTTTAAATGTGTCCTGAAACTATCTCAAAACTACTTTAACACGTGTCCGGCGCGTACCACCGGTGGCCCGCATTTCATTGTGCCATTAGGCGGTAAAATAATGAAAATTTAACACATATTCATTAAAAACATTTATTTTTAATGACAATTATAACTAATAACGTATTATAATCATAACTTTTGTTCAATAGCATTCACATAATAATTCAGTAGTATAAATTTAACTCAAATTCAGTAAAATTAACATAAAAATTCAATATTATTTTATTTTTAACTGCATTATTTACAGGTTTTTGTGTAACTTGTTAAAACATTTCAAGCAAAGTGCTGGCTGACCCTCGCAATGCTCACAAAATGTCTTAACTTTTGTAGTTTTGTTGGTGGCATAATCTCTGCCCTTTTTTTTGGACAAATTTTTGTAGCATTCTCTGCATCGTTTACGGGACTCTCTTGCAGATCCCTCATATGATTGAAGAGCATGCTGATGTGATGGTATTTCATTTACATTTGCAGTTTCTTCATTGACCAAAAGGTGATCAATAATAAGTTCCCTGAATTTTAACATATTCATATTTTTAGTGCCCCATCTTTTATGAATGTACCAAGCATTCACGAGGGAAGTTCCGCATATCAATTGTATTACAACTTTTCGGTACCATTTAATGCCATCGAGTAATCTCATTACTACATCATGGGAATGTGATTTTTCAATGATTGTTTCATTTTTCCCGGCATGAATTTCTATATTGTAAGTGTAACCTTCCGGCAAACATGATTTGTACAATTTTACGCCATATTTATCTCGCTTGCCCGGGATGTATTGACGATAACCTAGACGTCCTCTCCATGGCACCATATTTTTATCAATAACGATATTTTTGCCAGGAATAACAGCATTTTGGAAGGTCTCTACAATTGCTTCTACAATATTTCTAATTTTGTTCAACCGGTCCTGAGTTCTAGCTGTGGTATTGTCGGAAAAATGCAAATATTTGAGGATAGATAAAAAACGGTCACGTGTCATGGTTTTTTTTATACGGGCGTTTGCATACATGTCCCTTTTGGACCAATATAATCTTATTTCTGGGAGTTGAATTACACCCATTATAAGTAAAATTCCAATAAACGAGTTCATTTCTTTCCTCGAAACAGCTTTCCATTCCAGTTGATGAGTTCGACTATTACATGAAGAGGAGTTTATGCATTGTGTAGCATATTTATTAGTTTCTTCAACTATCATATTTAATATGTAGTCTGTGAAGAATAATTTAAATAAATCATAGGGGTTATTACAATCTGTGCCTTCAATTAATAATGTCTCTTCTCCAGAATATTCATTTCTTATTGGACTTCCTTCTTTTATATCCTGCCATTCGCTATCTTCTTCTACCTCAGAGTTAAGATATTCATCGCCTTCGTCTGAAGATGAAGAGAATATTTTCGATCTCGCGTTATCTGTCCTGCATATATCCAGAACTTTATCAGACGAATCACCTACTTCCATTTCCATCTTAGCTACTTTTAAGGGCAGGAAATTAAAATAAGATCCAACGAACTAACCAACTTACACTTACAAAAAGATACCAATTAAAAAATGTTAGTACTATAATATTTTAACGGTAAAAATTGAGAAAGGACGAAACGAGTTCACAGACAATTTAAATTTATCAATCACACAAAACTTTCCACGATGTAGTTGCCTTTGCAAGTGCAAATGAATTCTCAATGCCGCATAATGTTCCAGATCAGCTCCCGTCCGATAGAGCGAAACAAATTTAAGCGCACCTGCCTATGGGTGTGGGCAATGAATTGCAAAGCCGGCGTGAACGTGTTAAAACCGCCCTAAATCTGCTTTAAATCTTCCCTAAAACTACCCCAAAACTGACCTAACTACTCGGATGGCACATCAAGCGAATAAATGAGCAGAAATGTGAGACCACAAGCGTGACAAAATAAGATTCTAGGTTTCTTATTCATGTGCACAACCACACATAGAATCTAATGGATATTGTTCTGTTTCTTCCATCGTATCTCGTTCTCTTTCTACAGTATTTGCGCGAAGCTGGATGCGCAATAAAATGGTGGGGATATACGAGCCAACTTAGGGAGCACGAAAACTGCGCAGGAGTGGGACCTATTACTGTACCAGAAAATGTATTTTGCGATTACGTTCGCAATGTTGTCTGTCTGTTTCATGTATTTGAATTCTGTGCACAATTTCGTACGGTTACGTCGGGTGATGTAACATTGATTTCCGATATGTAGCAATATTAACAATATATTTTCAAATTTCGAGTAATGTATGTGGTAAAGAGAAATTACGGTAAAATCATTGTGCAGCAATCAATTTTGTTAAAAATTTGATTGTATTTACATTTTAAAACGTATCTGAAATAACGTATAATGTAGAACGAAAGTTGGCACGCTTGATTTCGATGAGACCGTTTGAAAGAGTGATTGCAGTGCGGGGAAAGGCTTATTGTGGAGTTCATACCACATAACGGTGTTTCGAATTTCAATTTAATCAGATACTGATTGTTAATTCAACGCGTGATAATTGAAAAGGGCTTTGTATTCATCTATAAAAATGTTTCGTTCGAAAAAGGACGTTGACCAACACGTGAAAGAAATTTTCAAGAAGCTCAAAAATTCAGAGGAGGTAAGGTTATCTTTCTGACTAAAAAGTCGTTACTGCCAGACATTGTCGTGAACTATGTTTTGCTTGATTGTACATTGTTATTTTATGTAGAAATTTCATTGTTATTCTGAATGAAGCGTGTAGAAATATGAACACTCGTCACTTTTTATTTAATGTCAAGTATATTACATAGTATTGAAGACCTTGACTAGCTTCTGTAGACAATGCGTATACGTATATGTATCAACATCTATGTATAGAACGATTTAGCGGTTTTTAAAGGGATATAGTGATGTCTGTTTACTATTTTGCTGTCGATCATCCTCTTTTGGCTATTTAATTTCCGGCTATTTCTTAAAATTATCAGAATATTTCTGGTCATGTTGCCGGTCGGTCAAGAGTCTGAAGTATGTAAATTAAAGTAGTTTGCGAATGATAACTGAAATTTGTATGTTTTTAACTTTTTCATTTGTTAATGCATTGTAAACATTTATGATTAAAGTGATCGTAAATTTATTTTTATGTTAGAAATTCTCAGTAATTTCGTTAAAAATGTTATTGTAAAAATAAATAATAATGTTAAAAATTCCTATTAGTATATAGATTAATATCTATAATTCTTATTGTGCATGTGATGATGTGATGTTATGTAACTTGGCTTTACACTAATTTATAGAAACATCTACGATATTATAACATAGCCAAGCTATACTATCAAGTTGGAGATTATGAATCTGCGAAGAAATATGTCTCTTGTTATTTGGAAGTAAGGGACAAGTGTTCTAGGGCTTATAAATTATTGGGTCAAACCCTTGAAGCTTTGGGGCAAAAAGAAGCAGCTTTTATGCAATATAAAACATCTCTTGAATTAGAACCAAAGCAAGATGATCTTATTTTGAAAGGTACAACTTTTTATTCATGAATTATTTTATTCGTATATGTAGAAATTATATACCAATTTTTTGTTTTATGGTATTTTTAGTTTGTGAACTTTTGACTGACGTGGATGTTAATATTGATGTGAATAGAATTAAGTACTGGGTGGATAGAGCTGATAAAAAGTTTCCACATAATCCAATAGTTTTTGAATTAAAGGAGAAAATGTTAGCTTTGGAGAAACCAAATGGCAACAGTGAGGATTTGGAGAAGCTCATTACCTGTATGTAATAAATTGCTATTTTGTACACTGTCAGTGCATAACAACAATATCACTTTTTTAGCTGAATTATCAGTGCGACAAACCGATGTACATCTACAAGTAAAATTATTGAAACATTACCTAGGAAATCACAGGCTTGAAGATGCATATAATCATGCTGCCAAAATAGAATCAATGCACAGTCACAGGAACAGCATTGTTTGGTATCAGTCATTAAGTGAATTGCTTATGAAATGTAAACAGAGCAAAAAATTAGATTGGACATTTTGGATATTTTACATTAATGTATTAGAAAGATACGCAGCTCTTTGTTTAAAGGAACAAGGTAATCTTGTCAAGAAGAGCATATCAGATGCTACACAAGCAGTATACAAGTAAGTATTCTTTGTACTAAGTGTTTTATAATTACTTTTTCATGGTATAAAGTGGGTCAGATATATTCTATGGCTGAAAATCAGACAAAAACAAGGATAATAAAATTATGGGACAGGCTTTGTTCGGAGAAAATTAACTTTAAATGTCAGTTAAGTACATACATTCGTAATAAATAACTTATACGACGGATTTCACTACGGGTCACTGTTGCGATCATTTTTGTATGTGCACAATGTTTATTCCCCTCACGTCGCACGCGCAGCTAGTAAGAGGGGGAAAGTAAACAGAAAGGTGTCCTCTAGCGTGAGAACAAAATATGTACAAAAGCGGTCACAACAGCGACTTATCATGAAATCTGTGACATCTATTATTTATTAAGAACACATGTACTGTCCTAGTTCAGAAAAAGTTCGTCAATTCGATAAAGAGGGAAGGGGGGTTTTCTTTTATTTCTTGCGTCTGTTTTACTTTGTCTCAATTATTCTATATCTCCTGATTCCTGCCGCGTGTTTCGCTTGTCCGTCGTCGCGTAAATGATACAGACACACATCCACATAAAAACAGGCGCCATGGGGGAGTGGGATGCTAATGGAAGTCAGAAAGTGGTGTTTGTTTTTAATCGGTCGCATTCGAAACCCTCATTGCGTAGAAATACCGTGTTGCATACACTTGGGGCTAATAGGAAGAGATTATTTCTACCAATAAGAGAATTGTGTGTTTACCCTACTTCCGCGAGGGCGTTAGAATGGGTAGGTTGGTGGTGATTGGCCTTACAGGCCAATTAGCAGACTTCTTCTGAGCAACAGACAGTACCACTGTTCCAATATTTAAATTTAATTTTTTCGAAAACGAAGTTTCCACACAATTTCGTTATTCTTGACTTTTGTCTTACTTTCAGCTATAGAAACTAGCTGATCTAATTGGTATTATGAAGTATAAAATATCCTGTATATAAGTCACATTATTGAATGATATAATTTTTGTTGTAGTTTTGACCAATGTTTAACAGAGTTTAAATCAGCAAGTTTTTCCAATCATCCAGCTTTCATAGAGAATATGTTATTACATATGTGGGGGCAATTACATTTTCATTTGGCCTGTTTATTTTTACGGAAAACCAAGGGAGGAGAAGACAGTTGGTCTGAAGCTGGACGTTTATGCGCACCTCTTTTGTTAACTGCATTACATGTGACACCCATAGATCCCACAGCAGTATGGACTATGCATTTAAAGGATCGTTTGAAGGACCAAGTGCATGTTTGGTACAGAGAAGGATCTTACAGATGCAGTCAAGTGGGACACGTATTACAGGACTTTGCTCGAGATAATACAAAGAAACTACTTGATAAAATCGATAAGTTTTGCACGAATATGTGGCGTGAACGGGTTTATCAGAGAATCTTTATTGGTAGACTATATCAGGACGGTAAAATGACATCATATTTTGCAAAAAGTTCTTTTCCAAACCCATTGTTGCGCTTATGTTCCAACAATGAGCTGAAACGTTTCGATAAAATTTCGGAAGAAGTTTGGCCAGATTCGCTGCACCATCAGATCTGGCTTGGTTTGAGATCTCGACCTTTCAGTTCAGAGAATAAAGGCAACGGACCTTTGCCGAATCAAACATCTCGTGTGTTCTGTGATCTACAGTTCTCTGTCTTCAATTTGAACCAGGCATCGCCAGATAGTTTAAGTCAGTTGGACATTGACGCCTTTTTAAATGCAGCCATCTTCTGCGTCTCTGCAGTAATGGAAGAGCAGCAATTAAGCGGTTTCTTGAATCCAGAAAAGTTACCTACTCTGCCAGCAGATCTCACTAATACTCTCTGCACTTGTGCTCAGGAAAAATGGTGGTCGGCAGCTTACAAAGTATACTCGATGGATAAACAGAAACCGTTGGAAGATGACCTTGGAGACATAAGATTAGAACTGCAGCGGGGTTTGGAAGTAGTTCGTTGTATTGGAAACCATGGACTACACCCAGCTCTTTTAGTTCATTTGGCACGGATATTTTTTTACAGAGCGGAAAACTTGAAGGAAACTAATCAAGAGAACAATGAGATACCGAGTTTGGAGGCTCGTTCGGAGTTGTATTGGTCAACTGCGATTCCACTTTTAGAAAGATTGCAAAACAATCAGGTTCTGCGTGTTACAAACTCAAAATTTTTTAATTACCAAGGGAAGGATTTAAACAACGCTGAGATAGTGAAGGCTTTAGAAGAGGGTAAACTACTGTTGGCACAGCGTTTTGTGCGGGATAAACACTATGAAAATGCGATCGATGCGTTGCAAGCACTGAAATGTCCAGAGGCCTCATTTCAGCAGGGTCAAATGTATGAAATGCTCGCAGACGAGATTGTTAATTCCATGCCCAAGGAGAGCTTAACGTCGGAAATTAGATCACAGCACATCATTATGCTTTCAAAAGCTAGAGAATGTTTTTATCTAACATTGGATAGATTGCGTAGTCCAGGAATGAATCCGAAACATCCATTGAACTCCGAACTTTCTGCTCACATAGCGGATATAGAAAACAAATTAAAGAGGATCGATCCAGACCTGTCTCGGGGCGATTTGAGCAGAAACGAGTGCGACGGGATGTCGGACGACAGTAACTCTTCTGCGCACAGTGGCTTGGCGCATCAAGTGTCAGTGAACCCGACGCAACCTACATTCACAGGACTTAGTGCATCCGTGAATATGATCAGCCCGCCACAGAAAAATCCTCATCGCACTCCTAAACAATCTAGCACTCCTTATAGGCAACAAAACCATGATATATTGTACTTATCACGGAATCGTACAGAGGCACGTCCGAGTCCTGAGCGTCTGGATGCTCAGATTCGAGCGATCAATCAGATGCTCCATGCAAAAGATAGCATGATCAAGACTGTGATAGAGAAGCTCGAGGAGCTGACGAAGGAGGTAGCGGACTTACGGAAGGATATTCAGCGACAGCGTACCCAACTAATGAACTTGAATCCGAATTTAGAAGAAGATTTATGTGGGTTAAGTGAAGAAGACTTCAATGAACTGAATTATAACGCAAATACGCCAGGCCCTGTGTCATCAATATCAGGAAACATGTTCCAGTCGTCGCATAGGAATCCATATTCGCAACTTATCTATCCTTCTGCAGCTACGGCTACGGCTTTTCAAGGTTATTTTCCGGGAGGCATGTCGTTTAGTGACCCGAATGCAGCTTCATTCTGCACGAACATCTACCCAATGCCAGTGTTGTACCCCAATACCAGAACAAAAATGCCAGAGAACATCCTTCAACCAGGCTTATTCCCGCCTAGGTTACCCTCACAAATTCCGGACTTGATGACACCGACAAATCAACCAATACAAATCTCTCTTCAGAAGGTCGAGACACCAAAATCCGAGACTACGATAAAGGATGCTCCTGTCAACAAAGCACCGCCTGTTAACGTTGTTATTACCACTTCAGATACTTTGCCGACTACGGTGCCGGTGGTTCAGCCTACACTTAGTGTAACAATTCCCCCACATTTCAGACAAGGAGGCATGCCCACACTTGCCACTACGGAACAGGCCGTTGCTCCTCATTGTTACCAGATATCTATGCCTTCTCAAGCAACTGTGTTGACCACTGTAAACTTACCACCGCTATCGACGACTCTCACAACCACACCGGCCAATATTACCATGCCTACGACACCAAAGATCACCGAAAATGCTAACATCTGCTCGACCGGTTCACCGAACATTTTTGACCAAGAGCCAGAGCATGAGCACGACCCGATACCGGATTTCGTTCCTGTCATACCACTACCGGCGGAGGTCAAAGTCACCACTGGAGAAGAGGGTCAGGATGTCTTGTTCTGTGCCAGAGCGAAGCTCTTCCGATTCGTTGATAATGAATGGAAGGAACGTGGTATTGGTAACGTTAAGTTGCTCAGAAACGATGAAGGAAAAGTTCGACTACTTATGCGTAGAGAACAAGTGTTGAAGGTCTGCGCTAATCACTATCTATCACCTGATATGGAACTGACAGCGAAAGATAACAATGAGAAGGCATGGTTCTGGGTGGCACATGACTTTGCGGATGGTAAACTCAAAGTAGAGACATTCTGCATTAGATTCAAAACTGTGGACGAAGGTCTATCTTTCAAAGAACACTTTGAAAAGGCTAAAGCAAGTCTCTCTCAGGTCTTTGACAAATCTGTTGAAAAGAAAACTGTTAAAGCAGATACTGTGCCGAATAACGTCGAGAAAAAAGAGATTGTAGAACCAAAAGTAGCAATGCAGATTAGTCAGATGCAACCAGCTACTACAGTATCAGAAGTCACTTCAACGACAACAGTTGTGGGTGGTTTTTCATTCATGTCAACACCGATCATTCAGAAAGTAACCACTCCTGTGGAACCAGTGAAAACATCTAGCAAGTCTGAGACTAGTCCTTTCGCAGGATTCATCTTCAGTAAAACAGGAACAACTACAGAGACTACAGCAGCAACGCAACCATCTAATTTCTCTTTTGCGAAGGCTGTAACACCTTCTAAATCAGAAACCACAACTACATCAATCATTGCAACTGAGACTCCAACGAACTCATCTCAGTTAACTCTTAGAAGGCCTCATACTCCAGCAGCAGCTATGGTCAAGTTGGTAGGAGTAAAAAGTTCAGATGCAAAGATAGACCAGGAAGAAGTTTTATTCGAGGCTAAAGTTAGTCTTCAGTATTACAATAATGAGAGTAAACAATGGGATCAAAGAGGCACAGGGCTGCTGAAGATCTTATGGAGCACAAAGACCGGTAAGATCCGATTACTCATGACTGATGAGAACAGCTCAAAGGTCTGTTATAATTACAACGTTCAAGCGAAGACGCCGTTTATGTTAAACTTCACCAACAATGCCATTGTCAATTGGACCATTCATCATGGATCTGAAAACAAAGCAGCTACATTTGCAGCCACGTTTAAGATGCCTGCACAAGCTTCCCTATTCCACAGCATGGTTGTAAAGAATCAACAGAAGATGGTGAAAGATAGCGTCTCTGCTTTTTCGAAGCAGGTGTCCACTGAAAAAACGGCTAATAAAAATCAGACCCCATTGTCTGAAATGTTCAAGCCACCTACAGGATCCTGGGAGTGCCAAGATTGCTATTCGAGGAACGAAGCATTTAATAGCGCGTGTTTAGCTTGCGAAGCACCCCGTCCTTCAGTAACCACTAATCAAGTTGTACCAGTTACAACTAATGCAAACCAGGTACCCCTTTCAGAGATGTTCAAGCCACCGATTGGTTCATGGGAGTGTAAAGACTGTTATACGAGGAACGACTCATCCAGCGTCGAGTGCATCGCTTGCAAGTCTGCTAATCCCTCCGCTCTTATCAAGCAAACCAACCCAGGTGTAGTTAGTTCCAATCAAACAGGATTGTCGGAGATGTTCAAGCCGCTTACAGAATCATGGAAGTGCAAGATCTGCGGCATCATGAATCTCACATCATATGATTGTGTTGTTTGCGACACGCCAAAGGATCTATCGATTCCACCAATGTCAAAAACAGATGGTTTCATAATAAGCTCCTCCATCACTAGCGTGACACCTACGTTCACCTTTGGCATCCCACAGGACACCAAGAAAGACACGAGCGGTTTCAGTTTCCGGTTACCCACTTCTAACGATCCAGATGCAAAGTCTTCGGAGTCAGAAGCTAAAGTCGACACGTCCGGTGCGAAGTTTGTATTCGGGATGACTCAGGCAAGCAGTGCACCCTCGAACAATGACACACCGTTCACATTCGGTTCACCCGGGAAGTCCTTTGGCTTTAACTTTGTAGCAAAGTCTCCGTCTAAGGCTGTCACAGACGGCGACAATAGCGAAGAAGAGGTAGTCGAAAGCGATGACATCCACTTCTCGCCGATCATCCCGATGCCGGATAAGATTGAATTGAAAACTGGCGAGGAAGATGAAGACGTCCTCTATTGTCATAGGGCGAAGTTGTTCAGGCACGACAAGGCAGACAACGAGTGGAAAGAACGAGGTTTAGGAGATATCAAATTGCTGCGGCACAAGGAGACTGGTAAACTGAGGCTCGTCATGAGAAGAGAACAGATCCTGAAGCTCTGTTTGAACCACTTTGTGTTGCCCAATCTGGAGTTCAAGCCGAAGGACGAGAAGAGTTGGATGTGGATTGCCGCTGACTACAGCGAAGGAGAAATCGAACACACGCTGTTTGCTTGTCGCTTTAAAACTCCGGAAATCGCAAAGAATTTCAAAAATACAGTTGAGGACGCATTGGCTGGGAAAGATGTTCCAAAAATCGAGCAAAAACTTGAGGTTACTACAGACCCTAAAGAAGGCCAGGAGGTAGAGATTGTCTATGTGGCGAAAGTAACGGATGAAGAAAGAGAAGCTGCGTTGAAATTACAGCTTCCGGAGAATTTCTATGCATATAAGCGTAATCCCGATTGTCCTGGATGCAGGGGTTGTAGGGAATCCCCGGTGTCTTTGTTCGAAGTTGCAGTTCCTGGGAAAGAATCATTGAAGACGATTACTAAGGGTGAGAGTTCTTCAATCACATTAACTTCAACTTCTAATTCCAATATCTCAACTTCTCAAACGTCGTCTGTCTTCATGACTGGACTGTGTGGTACAAATACACCACTGTTCTCAATGAATTCACAGCCATTTGGTAGTGGAAACTCTACTGTATCCAGCGACAAGAAGTCTAGTTTTTCGTTTGGAATGCCACACAATCAAACTAGTGAAACGCAGAAATCTGAAAGCGATAAACAATATGTTCCTGGAATTGATAACTTGAATATTTGCAGTCCAGCCAGCTCTCAGGTTATATCTGAAGCTTCGTCTCCATTCACTACAGGTGGGACCATTTTTGGTACACCTAAAACAGATAGTATCTTTGGCGCGAGCACAGGGAAAAACATGTTTGGTGGGTCATCGAAAAAAGAGTCTGGACTCATCAAGCCTAGCACCTTTAACGTTAACTCAGATGGGACAGAATCAATATTTTCAAACAGTTTCACCTCTCAGGCGAAACCTACTAATGCCTCTGCAACCCCTGTATTTGGAGCTATGCCAATGTTCATATCTACGACCAAAACTGGACCAGAGATGACTACCAATACTACATCTAAACCAGTTAACTCTGTATTCGGTGGCACGTCTACTCCGTTCTCATTTAACTTGAATTTCGGCTCTACCGAGTCACCGTTAGAGGTCACCAATTCTGCTACCACCAACGTTTTCAACACGAAAATCACACCATCGGAGAACGATCCTCATGAAGGCGGCGGTGTTAGCTTCTTTACGCCGCCTAAGGCGTCCTTTTCAGATGTAACGGCGTATGCTTCTGAACAAGCATTTAAGAAAGGTATTTTAAGCAGACAAATTAGATTAGACACTTTTAGAATACTTTAAAAAATATGTAAGATATTTTGTGTAGTTTTAAAAATTAAGTTTAACAAAAATTACTTACGCGCATTCACATTTGCAGATCCAAATTTCTCTTTCGCTGGTGCTGGAGCAACTGTGTTTGGTTCCAAATCTACAAACAAATCCGATAAAGCGAAAGAGACAAAGGACCTGAGGAAACCCGAAAATGAGGAAGAAGAAGGTGATGAAAATGACAATGAACAAGAACACGATCCTCACTTTGAGCCTATTGTGCCGTTACCCGATGTTATCGAGGTGCGCACCGGAGAAGAAGATGAGGAAAAAGGTACAGCAACTTCTGACAAGTGCATTGTATATCTTTATGCATTTAGAACACGTAGAATATTTTATTTACCTTGTTGAATAATGTTACAGTGTTTTGTGAAAGAGCGAAATTATACCGATATGATAATACGACACGTGAATGGAAAGAAAGAGGTGTTGGAGAAATGAAAATCTTGCACCACGCAGCACATGGGACTTATAGATTATTATTACGTAGAGAACAAGTTCATAAAGTAGTATGCAATCTCTTACTCACACCGGATATCAACTTCAGCACACTGAAAACATCAGACCGCGCCTGGGTGTGGGGGGGAATGAATTACGCAGAGGATCCACCATGTGCAGAACAATTAGCAGTTAAATTTAAAAATAGCGAACTGGCTACAAAGTTCAAGGATACAGTCGACAAAATCCAACAAACGCTAACTGAAATCCGTAAGGAATAAAGACGCAAAACCTGTTGTTCATAAAGCTTTTCTCGGTTCATGGTATTATTGCTTTTGGCTGCATGATGCATCCGACGTTATGTTACGTGTTTTCAAAAGCATATTTTCGTCAATCGTTGATTAATAATAAATATAGCTTTATTTTCACATATAAGATGTACTATTGTTTAAGAGCATTTTAATGCTCGATCGTTTAATTTACGTATATTAGTTACAGAAAATGATAAGTTATTTCTCTTTTATTTTACGAAAAATACCAGGTTTTATGTTAAAGAGTGTTTTTGATCGACGTCATCAATTTTTAAATTGATTATAGTATATGATCGTGATATTTATTCATAATGTGGAAATGTACAAAATTGTTTTACTAAATCTTTTTCTTAATATCACGTTACTCTTCTTTTTCTATTAGAAAAGAAGCGTAGGCATGTAATAAGACAATATACAATATTATAAGTAACATTTTTTACCGAGTCAATTACCATTGTAATATTAAATTCGGTTATAGGAATCAAGTTGTATAAGTACGTATTTTTTATGCAGAACGCTCAAATAAAATTTGATTTAATAAAATAACATTCACACAATTTTTTTTCTTACTAATTAATATATCGACGTGTTGTGGATGCTATACCATACGTATTAAAATATATCTACGTATATCTCGTAAGGCATAAGAATAACACAAAAATAACAAGTAAGCTTTTATCAATTTTTGCTTGAGTCATTTACTTTCATTTCATTCAATCGATTCAGTATATTTGCACATGTAATTTCAACGTTGTTCGTATAAATGTAGGTGAAAAAGCAGCAGAAGAAGATGGTCCATTGATCGAGGAACCAGATGACAAAGAAAATGAAGAATTGGATGACATAGAAGAAGTAGAAGAGGAGGAAGACGACGAAGAGGCTCAAGAGCAGAACGTAGTAATTTTCATGCAGAAAGCTACCTTCTTTAAGCATTTAAGTAATGCTGACTGGGAGGAGCTGGGTGCAGGAAATATATTTCTTTCTTACAATCGTAATGATATGACTGGAAGAATAATATTAAGATCCGACGAGACTGATGAAATTATCAGTAATACAACTCTTACTGCAAAAATGCTGATGGAGGTAAGAATGTTATATTTTTATTGGACAAAAATATAACATTGCTGGATAAAACTTGTGGTACAATTTTTATATTCAAATACCTAGTCTACTTATAACGATACTGATAATTTTTCCGTTTGCTTAAGGTACATGGTAAAGAATGCATTTGGACCCCAGACCCACTCGAAAGATACGTTGTAAAAGCAGTGTTCCCATTGACTCGGGACTCTACAGAAATGTACAAATCTTTTCAATACTATTTAAGTTTATTATATAAATAATTTCCAACTGGATCCAAAATCAGTAAAACAAAGTTGGTGTCATTGACCCATTCGACAAAGAGTAAAGATTCCTTGTAAGATTTCTTGTAATAAAAGGTATTGTATCTCTTGTATACGTAAAATATTTGATTTAGTTCAAATATGATTAATAAATATTACACTTTCTTCGATTTCATCCGCTATTGCGGGTGTACTTAAGTAATTAATGGTCGTACAAACTATTTAAGAATTTGCGAATGGAAAACGATCGAATTTTTTATTGATTCAAATGCGTTTTAATCCTAAGATTTACGTGACAATAGGTGAAAACATTGATGAAATAAATTAACTTGTGCCAAACGTGCCGGTCTTTTATTAGTTTATGAAATAGTTTCGTTAACAAGATATGATTTCTTGATTCGTCGTTTAATTATAAAAATTTTATTTAGTTCTTAAAAAGTCAAGTATGTTTTGTTATGAATGTTGAGCGAATTTCATGATGAAGAAGACTTTAAAGAAAAAGACATTGGATGCTCAAGTAGCTCAACAATAATGAATACTGAGCGATCAACCTGTGATAAAACCCTAGTAATTCAAGAATATGTGGAAGACATCTATGTACGATTATATAGTACATTTATATATAATAACGTTATGAACATAGAATTATGTAGATAATAAGTAATTTTTCAGCTATGATTTTATTTTTTGTATTGTTTAATTTCCAATATTTCCAAAATAGAAGAAGTATTATACACGTTACCCGAAAATAGACTGTCTTATCTGAAGAGAAAAAAATAAAGGACTTTATCCAAGAACGTATTTGTGTTTTTCATCGTTGACCTTGATCGAATATACAGATTTGGAAAAATTTGGAATTATATCTATTTGGATTCAGTTATAATGTACGTAACATGAGTTAAGTATATACATATATGTATCGCTGTGAAATATGAAACTCATGATCTGCCGGTGTAAACAGTTACAACTGCCCCTTTATCAGATAATTACACATATGTATACATATATGTATGTACACATTTATATAGAAATGCAGTTTTAAATACAGTCGAGACTGGACGACACGTCCACAAGACTTCTTACTCTAAAAAATAGCCAAGTGGACTTTGTACTTCGTTTGTTTTAGTGTCGCAGATATATATTGTTAACACGATGTCTGTTGTAACAAAAGGTATGTATAACTCTATTTGATTGTCTTTTTATTTGGCATACCTACATCGATTTTGAAGTACATCAGATTTTTTTCTGAAACTGAAGTAGGTAGTAATCAAAAACAAAAGAACGAAACAAGTGAGACACACATTTGGTTTGAGACATTATTTGGTTTCAATCGTCATAAAGTACATTTTTTCAAATTAGTAAATTCGGATCATAGATTTATTACACACAACTATAACATAAACGCTTTGTTGACAACTATAATTATAACCTATTACACATTACCAAATTTAGTGTTTTTGTAATTTCAAGGATCCTTTTCTTTCTCTTAAGACAACGCTTTTATTTTTTTAATATTGATAAATATAACGTAGAAAAAGCTGTAATTATTAATCATAAAACATTTGAAAATGTACATGTTACATATGATATGTAGCACCTATAACAATGATATTTTTATGTTTTCTTTTATAGGAATTTTTATTGTAGCTGCAAAACGCACCCCATTTGGTACAATGGGTGGTGTTTTTACAAATAAGAATGCAACAGAATTATCAGTTGTTGCTGCAACATCTGCTTTACAGTCTGCAGGATTGAAACCAGAGAAAGTTGACAGTGTTGTGTTTGGTCATGTATTAAGTGTATGTACATAATTTTTATATATATAAATTTGAAATAAAGAATTACAAGTTTGTTGCACTTTGTGCATAATTATTTTTATTTTAAAGTCATCATCTAGTGATGGAGGTTTTCTAGCAAGACACGCAGCTTTGAAGTCTGGAATTCCTCTAGAAAAACCAGCCTTTGCAATTAACAGATTATGTGGTTCTGGATTTCAGTCAATAGTGTGTGGAGCACAGGTATATATTTTTTCTGACTATGTCATTAGAGAAATGATGAAGTATGTTTATAAATATTAATGATTTTCAGAGTATTTTAACAGGAGAGTCTAGAGTGGTCCTAACTGGAGGGGCAGATAACATGAGCCAAGCACCTTTTGTTGTGAGGAATGTTCGCTTTGGTACAATGTTAGGACAGAAGTATGAATTTGAAGATTCCCTGTGGCTTGGGTTACTAGATACCTATTGTAATTTACCCATGGGGATGACTGCAGAGAAGCTTGGAGCCCAATATGGTTTAAAAAGAGAAGAAGTAGATCAATTTGCACTGAGAAGTCAACAAACATGGAAAACTGGTTAATATCTATATATTTATTATGTTATCTATTGATTTTAGTTATCTACTAATGTTATAAATAACATTAATAACAAATTCTTAATATTTTAGCTAATGATGCCGGTCGTTTCAAGGAGGAAATGGCACCAGTAACAGTCAAAGTTAAGAAGCAGGATGTCATTGTTAACACGGATGAGCATCCACGTCCTCAAACGACTCTTGAAAGTCTAGCTAAGTTGCCTACTATTTTCCAGAAGAATGGTCTGGTTACAGCCGGCACAGCATCAGTATGTTAAATATTACGCAGGTAGTCAGACTCGGAGGCCTATTGGCCCTATATGATAAATATGCTTCATTTTATTGCTCTGTAATTGAAATATGTAAGGAAGCTAAAATAGAGTAGGGAGGGAATTATCTAAAATGCCCGACTGTTTGTAAAGATGGGACCAAATGGACTCTGAGTCAGTTCAACTAGGGACAATTTGCAGTTCTACATTTACTATTATTTTACTATTATTTTAGACACTCATTATATGCTTCTTATAGGGTATTTGCGATGGTGCAGGAGCTCTCATCCTAGCTAGTGAAGAAGCTGTCAAAACAGAAGGACTTAAGCCATTGGCACGTTTAGTAGGATATACGGTTGTAGGTGTAGATCCTAGCATTATGGGAATTGGGCCTGCGCCAGCTATCAAACAGCTTCTTAAGATCACTAACAAAAACCTGGATGATATGGAACTTGTTGAAGTAATAATTATAAAATGTGTTTCACATGATCATTAATCTGCTTACAATAAAACGGTAATTAATTTACTATTTATTAATAGATCAACGAAGCGTTTGGAGCTCAAACACTAGCCTGTGCTAAAGATCTAAATTTAGACATTAACAAATTAAATGTGGACGGTGGTGCTATTGCTCTGGGACATCCGTTGGCTGCATCTGGCAGTAGAATTACTGCACATTTGGTGCACGAGCTCAGGTACATTTATATGCAACAATACATTTCGTAATTATAAATACATTTTATGATATCGATTGTAAAACTTTATATTGTGTTTATAGAAGAAGAAAAACTGGAAAATTAGGAATTGGCTCCGCATGCATTGGCGGAGGTCAAGGAATTGCAGTAATGTTGGAGGCCCTTTAATAAAAAAAATCGAATCAAGAAATACGGATTGTGCAATAAAAGCGATTCAATTTGACGAGAAGATGTACTATGAAAGAAATGTTTAGATTTTATATTTTTTATACACATAGGGAGTATATCGGTATATTTTATATACAAAATGTTTAAAAGAATGTCATGTTATTAATCTTTATAAAAATATATGCCCTTTTAATAACTTTCTACAAGAAGGTTTTTATTGTAAACAACAGAATCAAGTGTTTGTCGATGTTTGTAAAACTGTAAAAATGGAGTAGGACATGCGCAGAATCTGTAAAGTCATATCATTACATTTAGAAATGCATGCAACACGTTAACACGTTCCCTAGGATACTTACGCGAACAAAATTTTGTAAGGACAAATCCATGATGTTTCCAACACACAGAATGAGTGGTCGTTGAGATCTGGTCATTATGATTTGTATAGCCTGCTTGAAGTTCTCAGTTTTTTGCCACCATTTGTTCGTGTACGCGGCGAGACTGATATCTAAGCTCTGCGAAAGCAGTGTTTTAATAGAATCGCATCTCCTTCAGAAAAGCGCCAATTCGCATTGATTACGTACATGAAGGTATAGCTCGTTACCGTGCCAACAAAATATGAAGACCTGATACGTCATGCAGCAAACGTACATCAACATGCCGAAGAGAACATGGGGAATATAAACTTTCATCTGCAATGGATACAAGATACACTTATAGAGTTCAAGCAATGAGTAATAACATTTATAATATATACCTGCGCTATGTTGAAAGCTACTAAACAGATAATATTACAATTCACCAGGAATTGAAAGAATATCGCGGTGCCAAAAATATTCTGGACCTCTTTTGAAAAGCTGCAAATGTTAAATAATTGTACTGTGATATAACATAGTAATTTATTTAGATACTTACTCAAATATCATATTGCTATGTTCAACACAAATCTTTAAATCGTTATACTGTGTTTCACAAGTTTGCTCAACAGGCTTTGTAATATTCTTACCGCTTTCTATAGAAATGAATTGTTTATCTTCGTTGTTCAGTGAAGCAATATTACGGTTTAGGATAGTTAACTGACAACAGGCAATTGTGATAAGGCCTGTTATTAGAGTATCAATGGCTATATTATTGAAGCAGCAAATAATGATTGCTACTCCTTGGTAAAAAGCCGTAATCTCAAAAGCTGGTGATGCTGTTGTATTGTAGGGATACCAGCCCAATAAAGGCAGTTCCTTAGATCTTTTACTGAGTAGATCAATCACTGGTGTAGCTCCCCATGAAACTACAGCCATCGTCCCAAAGAATTGATACGCAATGTGATGAAAAATACCTTGCCAAGTATAATGCGTTACAATCCGTTCGTATTTTACATTGTCCCGACTGAACAATTTGCTTTTTGTCATGTCGATAAGGCGCTGAATACGCTTATGTCGTCGAAGAATAAAAATTATCTATTCATGCGTCGAAAAAATTAATCTAATAATTTAATTGCAATTGGAATGCAGGAAATTGATTGGGCAACGTAAAAAAAACGACAAAAATTATAATGTGCGATGGCCGGGAATCGAACCCGGATCAACTGCTTGGAAGGCAACTATGCTAACCATTACACCACCATCGCACGGTGATGAAAGTGTTCTATTTTAAACATAATTGGATTTGAAACGAGAAACCATACGAACTTATGCATCCTTAATTTCAAAATAAGCTCAACAAGACAATACTTGAAAATATTCTATTATTCCCTAAAAACATCAGATCACGAAGGTAAGATAATTTTTCGTCTGTGAATTTAATTTCAATCTCTTGCTTTACGATTGCTTTCGCTGTATCAAATATTTAAAAACGATAACATTTATAAGAAGTGAATAAAGCTTTGTTCCATTTGACTACATAATTTTTAATTAAAAATCTTTGATATGAGTCTCAGAACTGTAAGTCTAGGGGCTTAAAATTAAAATTAATTTCCAGAAAGTGACGATCATCGGCAAGATTCAATAATTTTACATATCTTTGGGAGAGAACTCTATTTATAAGTACCTATAGTACTGCACAAATAAAAGGCCGCCGTTGAGGCTCAAAGCGGACTTATCGTACTCTAAGAATTCGGCTAAACTATGAAGTGGGGGATGTATACAAGTTGAATACTGATAACCGATGTTTCACTCGGAACACTCGAATCTCATTTCAAAATTCGATTTTCTACATCTAACCTACTGCAGTAATTATCTTGTGCAAACCTTAGAAGCATGACTAGTATTTGTCATGAGAAGAGTCGCGCCAGCAACAACTTCTTCCATATTATTCCATTTCACGATAATATACGCGATTTCCGTAGTGAGGAAGATGCCCAACAAAAAGCTGAAACTGCAAACCGTGTACACGAGATATAAATATCGGTGTTTGCTGTGAGTTGGCCACATTCCCATGTAATAAATCATCGACAAACTAATATGTAAATGCTTGTTCGGCGAAATGTGTCTCCATTTCGTTCGGTCCAGTGCGAACACATCCATCGTTGTATGAAAATCGCTTCACTAAGAAATTCTCTGATGATAGCCAGAGTATTCTCAGTCGAGTATTTCGTACGTTAAGTATTCGAAAATCTACCGTTTCCGCATAGGGTTGCAGGACTGCAATTAGGGGACATGAAGATCACAGAACTGTCCTTCGGTGATCTACAATTGCGCTGTTTCCATACGTTTCCATTTAATTGAGACATATATAATGAATACAGTTACAGTGTATCTGTCTCCGATTACAGGGAAGACGAATGAATGAATATTTCATAGTCAATCGATATGAAATAAGTGCAAACTCGGTTCAGTATCGCACACAAATCCTGCGAGATCGGATGTTGCAGTTCTCGATCTCAGAAATATTATTTGTAATCTACTTAAGTATCATTTTAACTATCAAGTGGATTTACTAATAAGTTGAAAATTACGATGACGAATTTCCGACAAGAATGTTAGCGAAATTGTTTTCTGGTTGACTAAACGTAAAGTGTTCCAAACAGTACTAAATGATCATAGAAACGTAATAGACGACACAATAGTACATTTTGCGTTCTTACGTAACGTTTCAACAGTTTCAATTTTTTTTTTAAGTAATTCATTGAGAGACTGAACCTGCTCGATCTAGTTTAGTACATCAGTAACACTATCGATTTAATATGCTATCATCAAAATGATTCAATAGATTTATTGCTATTGTTTGTTGCTAATTTATTAATTAGAAGTTTGAAATTAAGAAAAATAGACTATTTATGTACACATGGGGTATTAACATTGCATCAGTGTTCAAAAATAATTTAAAATAATGGCGGTAGCTGAGAGGATTAGTGCGCCAAATGCTGGGGAAGTAGTCACTGACTATCATGGCCAGGCTACCCAGGCAAGAAACGCGCAAACGAGATTGGTCAGTAGCGAGTGCGAGTAGGGATAAGATCGTTCTTGCTCTCACTGCTTCGTCGCTCTCACTCATTCGGCTGGAAGGCCTGACCATGATATAATAATGACTTATCACCAGTAATTTTCTGGAATGTGCTGCATACTCGTGTAGGAGGGGCGGGATATGCTTCCAATACTACCATTGGAAATTACAATTAGAATCTATTGGAATTATCCAATCCCATTTGTGAGGTGTCTCCTCCATTCCAGACCACCGCTGCTTATCACGGCTTCCGAAGCTTCAATTAGTAGGGAGGTGTACTCTACTTCAGTCAACCGTAGAGTCTCAGACACTCAGTTCATTTGCCATCAGTAGGTAACTGGAAGTAAGTTGCTTAAGTTACAAACTGTTAAGCTGTGTAGATTCCACTACTAGAGGATATGGCAACTACCGCAATGATCAGCAGAGACGTAGCTGACATCGAGGCAAGCTCTCCCTTGAATTCGCATAAATCACTTAAATTTAATTTTTAATTTCTTTATTTTATATATTTTATTTTTTCTTCTGTTTCACCACAGAATCTTCTGAGGTTGAATCCAAAAATAAAACCGTTTGCGAATTTGGTCCCCTCTGCCCAGACAAAGGAGAATAAGAAGAAGTGGAAGAGGAACATCAACGAAAAGTGCAGCGTAAACATTTTTTGTCCATTTACTTTTCTTTTTCCACAATGAACACTACATTCTTGATTCTTCACTGCGATTGTAGCTAAGACCGTTGCTATTATCAGATTTGATAAGAACCCGATAACCAATTTTTGCAGAATTGTCCACCGTTAACGAAGAACTTCGATGACATAAAGCACACCACGCTGAGCGAACGCGGCGCGTTGAAGGAAGCTGCGCGATGCTTGAAGTGCTCCGATGCACCGTGCCAGAAGTCCTGCCCTACGCAACTGGACATCAAATCCTTCATCACCTCAATATCCAACAAGAATTATTACGGAGCAGCGAAAGCGATTTTTTCAGACAATCCCCTAGGATTGACATGCGGCATGGTATGCCCTACCAGCGATCTCTGCGTGGGAGGCTGCAACTTGTACGCGTCCGAGGAGGGCCCTATCAATATCGGCGGCCTCCAGCAATTTGCTACCGACGTAAGCCGCAATTAGGACAGCTAATCTTGGCCACTATCTTACTTAATCCCACCTTTATCTCTAGATATTCAAGCAAATGAACATACCTCAAACGCGGATCCCTGGGCGGAAGGTTGCGCATGCAGACACAAAGATTGCATTGCTTGGCTGCGGTCCGGCTTCATTGTCTTGCGCCACATTCCTCGCCCGATTAGGCTACGACGACATTACGATATTCGAAAAGGAGCACTACATCGGTGGCCTAAGTTCCTCAGAGATTCCGCAGTACCGGTTACCATACGAGGTCGTTAACTTCGAGATCGACCTCGTGAAGGATCTAGGCGTGAAGATCGAACTCGGTAGAGCCCTCTCTGAAAACGATCTAACGATACAGGTCGTTGCTTCCTTCTCTAATAGCAGGAGGGCTTCGAATAATGATCGTTATAGAACGAAAATTATTGTAGGGTCTTCAAGATGACGGGTACAAAGCCATCTTCCTGGGAATCGGACTTCCCGAAGCAAAGACTATTCCGATTTTTGCGGACCTCACCGCAGAAATGGGATTTTTCACGTCGAAGAGCTTCCTACCGAAAGTGGCACAAGGCAGCAAACCTGGACTATGCCAATGTAAAACCAATCAGCTGCCTTCTCTTCATGGTAACGTTGTGGTTCTCGGTGCCGGCGATACAGCATTCGATTGCGCTACTTCCGCTCTTCGATGCGGCGCTAGGAAAGTCTACGTTGTGTTTAGAAAGGGATTAACGAACGTGCGAGCTGTTCCTGAAGAGGTAATAACCGTTCGCTGAATTGCCAACTCTCGCATGGCTCTTGTCTTCGCTTATAGATGTTTTTCAGATTAGTGTAAATGAAAATACACTTTAGCAGAGTGTCCAAATAATTTAGAACATAGAGAATATACACTCGTTTTCCGAGGATTCAAGCTACTTCTTCTCATGTTTGACTCATATTTTTATTCAGGTCGATTTAGCGAACGAAGAAAAATGCGAATTCATTCCCTTTCAATCTCCGAAGAAAGTGATCACTCGTAACGGGAAAATAGTTGCGATAGAGTTCTGTCGAACAGAGGAAACTGAGAACGGCGAGTGGGTGGAAGACGAGGATCAGATGTGCAGGCTGAAAGCAGACTTTATCGTGTCAGCCTTTGGATCGGGACTGCAGGACTCCAGTGGTGAGGACACTGACTCAAATATTACACGTAGTCCTGAAAGAAGTGACAAGGAGAATGTTTTTCAGTGATGAAGGCGATGGCGCCGGTTAAATTGAACAAATGGAACGTACCGGAAGTCGACCGGGAGAACATGAAGACATCTGTGCCAGGAGTCTTCTGCGGTGGAGACCTCGCAGGCGTTGCCAACACCACTGTAGAATCTGTGAATGATGGGAAGACGGCCGCTTGGTACATTCACAAGTTCATCCAGGTAATTTTTTTTCAAGTCTTAAAATGTTGTTGGAACGCATCAAACCATAGTCTTCTTCGTTCCCCTATAGAATTCTCATAATCTGGATGTGCCCGAGGTTCCCCAACTGCCTAAGTTCCACACTCCAATCGACGACGTTGACTTATCAGTCGAGCTTTGCGGTATGAAGTTCGAGAACCCTTTCGGTCTTGCTTCTGCACCACCTTGCACCTCCAGCGCTATGATCAGGCGAGCCTTTGAAGCTGGCTGGGGCTTCACCGTCACGAAGACATTCTCCTTAGATCAGGTATACATTACGAAACTATATAATCTTTTAAAGAAATAAGTTCAACGATGTGGTTTTCAGGACCTTGTCACAAATGTATCGCCGAGAATAATTAGGGGCACAACCTCTCGGCACAATTATGGTCCCGAGCAAGGCAGCTTCTTGAACATCGAACTGATATCCGAGAAGACGGCAGCTTACTGGTGCCAGAGCATCGCAGAGCTAAAGAAAGACTTCCCCACGAAGGTCCGGAATTGACGCACAATTGTTCTCGAGCAAGAGCTATCGTCGACGTTAACGAAACCTTGTTCATTTTTAGATCATCATAGCTAGCATCATGTGTACCTACAACAAAGCAGACTGGACGGAACTCGCTCAGAAGGCTGAAGCTGCAGGATCGGACGCTTTGGAATTGAATCTGTCTTGTCCACACGGAATGGGAGAGTCTGGTATGGGACTGGCTTGCGGACAGGTTACTATAATCTCCATCGATTTAATTCCTGTTTTGGTAATCGTTACTGCAGCTGCCCTTACATTTTAGGATCCTGTATTGGTGAGAAATATTTCGAGATGGGTACGAGATGCTGTGAAGATACCGTTCTTTGTTAAACTAACTCCAAATATAACCGACATAGTGTCTATCGCGAAAGCAGCCTACGAAGGCAAGTCTAAGGAACCTACACAGTCTAAAGCAGCCTTCGTAGTTTTAACCACTGCTACTCTAGAGTCGTATACTACTGAAACATTTTCTATCAGGTCACGCTGACGGAGTGTCCGCTATAAACACGGTGCAAGGTCTGATGGGTCTACATGCAGATGGCACCCCTTGGCCAGCCGTTGGTGTCCACAAAGCTACCACTTACGGAGGCATGTCAGGAAACTCAACGAGGCCTCAAGCCTTGAGAGCAGTCTCCAGCATTGCGCAGCATCTTCCCGGGTTCCCGATACTCGGCATTGGTGGTATAGATTCCGCGGACGTTGCTCTTCAGTTCCTCCATTGCGGTGCCTCGGTCCTCCAGGTGAATCAATCATCTATCTAATCTCTGTACGAGCTATCTCTCCTTTGAGGCATCGATTTGATGATATGATTCTCAAACTAGGTATGCAGCGCTATACAAAATCAAGATTTCACGTTGATCGACGATTACATAACTGGTTTGCAAACATTGCTGTACTTGAAAAGTCTGGGACAAGTGAAAGACTGGGACGGGCAAAGTCCGACAACATTTAAACACCAAAAAGGGAAACCGGTTTCTTTGCAACACGCCCTCGGCAAGGTAATAATTCCTTTCACATTTTCGGAAAGTGAAAACATATCTGCAATTGTTAGACTGATCTACAGGGTGTCTTAGCATTTATGGCGTAGTAAAGATAACTGAACAAGAACATGAGAGACAATTGACATTATCTATTGCAGGGTTCTTTATCATGTGCATTCCTACTTTCGATTGTAACTGGAATCATTACAATAGCGAACCTATGTTTCAGAATGTGCCTTACTTCGGGGAGTACCAAAAGCTTCGCGAGCAAAAAATTGCCGAGATCAAAGCTAATTCGAATCCTTTGGATCAACCTATCGCGGTTACAAGACCGGCTCCGAATCCAATCGCACCTGTACCGACTCTGAAAGACGTGATTGGTAAAGCTGTGAGTCGTATCGGATCGTTCAAACAGTTGGACAACAAACATCAAGTGGTTGCATTAGTAGACGATGTATGTCCCGATGTAATTACGCTACAGTGAATTCTTTCTAATTGTCCCTCAACTTGCAAACAAAAATGGACAATTTGGAAGAGAAGATACCATTATTCGAGTCTCGCGGCTCGTTTTTACAGTTGTTGACAATCGCCAACTGTAAAGATGGTCTGCGGAGTTTAAATAATCGTATCTCCTGTTTCCAAATTGTCTATTTTTGTTTATAAGCTGAGGGACAATTAGAGAAAGTTTACTGTATTTTGATCTTTGTTCTTCTTCATTAAGACCAACTATTTTGTTCTTGGCAGGATATGTGTATAAATTGTGGAAAATGTTACATGGCCTGCGCCGATTCCGGCTATCAAGCGATTCATTTCGATCCAGAGACTCATATTCCGAAAGTGACTGACGACTGCACTGGCTGCACTCTGTGTCTCTCAGTATGTCCTATCATCGATTGCATAACGTAAGTCTCCTGCTCTGGTTTATGCAATGGATTTTCGAGCACGACTGCTCAGAGATCTTCTTACAACGAGTTCTATTTACAGGATGGTTCCTAAAACGATACCTCACGTAATCAAGCGAGGAATCCCGCCGAAGGATGGATTCGAAATTCCAATTTAAAAAAGGCTTGCTGCCCGAAGTCAATGATTATATCGTACAAATTACTCTGCGACCTTTATTATTATATAATACTAACTATTGTATGATTGTAAATCTAAGAATATTAAATCACTTTGAATGTTATTACATACACGCCGTTGTAGTGATTTAGCAGACATACGAACTAATTTAAATTCTTAAATAAAATCTGGACTGTCGAACCACTGATATTCTGGAGATTCGTTAGTGTCCAAGTTGTACTGCAGGCACTTGTCGTGTATGAGTCGTCTTCTGAAATCAATATTTATTGAAATTCTAGTCTGATAATAATATGTATAATGAGGTGCAATTACCTCGCATATTTCTCGCAATCAGCTATGGGATATTCTAGTTTGAAGCATTGTGGCCTTAAGATGTTGAAGTAGGTGGTTCCGATATCCGTGGATATGATGGATGCAGCTTTCTTCAGGCAGTAGTAAAACTCTCTGTCGCATGAGCAGGCCGATCTATGCGTAACACAAGAAAGTACGTATTAACATTACAGTAAATTCTCTCCAATTTTCCTTTGGCTTATAAACAAAAATGGACAATTTGAGAAGAGGAAATACGATTATTTGGGCTTTGGAGCTCGTTTTTATAGTTGTGGATCGCCAACAACTCCTCTTTCTAAATTGTCCATTTCTGTTTATAAGCTGAAGGACAATTACAGAGAATTAACTGTATCTTTTTACAGTGTACACTGAATTTTCAATTTTTAAATTCAACTTTTTAAACATTGCCCGCTCATTTTTAATGTAAATTTGTAAAATTCGCTGTGCACTTGTCCTTATACATTGACTGTCGCATTGATCATACGTAATCGTTGACAGGCCCAAACGAAGTTATGCTTAACTGCTCATATATAAAATCATTTGTATAATAATTTGTTCCAATGCCATTAAGTGTCAAAAGCTAAAAATGACTGCGCGTTGTAACTTAAGCTATATTAATTAAATCATCTTACTTTTGCAGCATCTTTTGATGCCACGGTCAAACAGTCACCGTATTACGAAACTAGATTTCTCAATACCTTGTGAAAATACCGTTGTTTTTTAGACCATAATTCTCTGATCCCGCCGCAATGCCTTCAGGGCAAGAATCGTGAGCCCTGCAGCACGCATCGGTCTCATTAAAACGTCCAAGATCACTCTCATTCTTTGCTATGTCACCGTCACCACACCAATAGGTTCCTAAAATTACAGTAACTATGAGTTCGATAAATTGCAAGGCTGGTGTCGCGCAAATAAAGATCGAAACTGCGGATCTTGATGGGAATTTAAAATTGCCTGTTACCCGCACCAATGGCGATCGCGAAATCGCGGAGATGTAAAAAACAGAACAATTGGAAGAAGGCAAAAAATTAATCTTTCTAACAAATACGGCGTATTGAAAACAGTTGAAAACTTTTTGTAATTTATTTAATTACGTTCATAGTGAAGGTATAAAAGCCGCGATCTAAGAATAATTAACGTTTACTTCAAATAACCATTTCCCGATTCTCCGTTTCGTAATTGTATAAATTATAACGATACATCCGTCGTCAAATCGTAAATCCGATGAATATCTTGCACAAGATCTCGGAAAACGCATTCTCATTGAATTTGTATATAAGTAGTTACTTACGTACCTGGAAATATCAATTTAATTTTGTCCTTGTGCGGATTCAAAACATTGGAGATGGTGCTGGTAATGTTGCTGCCGCTTTTTGTTATAGTGTTTAATATTGGAACATAGTTGATCACCTTCCCGATCTTTTGTCCGGATTTTATGAACATTATCGCTGTTTTCTCGAGAACACTTATATAAGTGGTCCTGGTCTGGTTCAAATCATCGCATCTTCCACAACCGAGAATGAAGAGCACCGAGAAGAGTAGTAAATAGGTAGACATACTTGCTCTGGTGAATTAAAAATAATTTATTAATGCTTTATTCTACCGCCGACGATTTAATAAACATTTAAAAGACACAGATCGACCTTTTAGCAGCAACTCAAGTTTAGTAATCATTTAAAAGACACAGATCGCTCTTTTAGCAGCAACTCAAGTTATAATTGCTAATTAATTAGGAAAGAACGTACATAAATAAATGTAATATCTTTGTTTTATGCAATATCCTTCTTAGGCTATTATTTTTATTTCAATTTCACCGTTATTCTAATACGACAGTTTACTATGTTGAAGGAATTAAATGATTTTGTCGTTAAATCACATTCTTCTTTATTTCTGACTTTGACGTGTCCGATTTACAGGCGCTGTACGACTGTTATGTTTCCGATAGGCAAAATATTAATCCTGTTTACGAGCGTATATACCTGATTGTTTTGATGGCTCCGATAGTGTGTGGTCTCTGGCGAATCGTCGACTGTACATTTCATCACAGTCTCGCGAACTTTTATTTGTCGGCTTACGGTAGAAAACGCACGAAACGATAGAAGTTAATTATTAATAAGTCGCCAATAAATGGAATTAAACAATTGAAATACATTGTTCAATGGTTACGTTGCTCGGAACGTAAAGCTGTCGTATGAGGTGGCAGATCATAAATCACATGCATGAGGTCAGAAAAAATTCATTAAAAATTATGAAACATGAGTGGATTTTATTTTACAAAACAATTGCCATAAACTTGTAGACGCAGATAATGCAATAAATTTGAGATTATAATCTGTTTAGATAGTCCTGAAGGACATCATCTTCGAATAATTATAAACACGGTTCGACAAGAATGTCATATTTACATTATGTTGCTCAGAAATTCACGTGTATCCGACAGTATGGCTACTGAGCAATAAAAATCTGATACGCAGATAATCGGATATAGTTAATTAGGATATATACAGTACATTTACTTTAATAATCTATGTTTCCAATAATAGTGTCCTTATGTTCTTCTATTGCCTAGTATCCCTAGAAGATTCCTCATTTTTTAAAGCTTGTTGGTCTTGCATGCTGCGACGACTTTGAATTCTCGTGCATCGTGGACAGGAATGATTTCGTTTCGACCAGCAAACGCGATGATGAACAGCTGCGCATTGATGGCAAATGATGGAACTTGCGTCCCATGGGTATATGATTTCATCATTGCCGCATAATTCGCAAAGATGACCTCTACACAAATAAGTAGATTATAGCATCTTGTAGATCATCAGTTTAAAATATCTGGGAATTGTGTAACAGTTCCATAATTTTCTGAATTTCCTAGTTGGATATCTTTTCTTTGTAATTGCAAAGTGAATTTTAGGTTCTTTACACTTTATCTATCACGATCCAAAGAATCCGATTACTTATGCCAGTGGTTATCACGACCAGGAATTTATTATTAAGTGCTAATTCTAATTAATTACCGTGCTTTGCACAATTCACACTGTTCCGTAATATGAGCGTGCATAGTGTCGTACGCTACGCGAACTTCTTCCAGAAGAATCCCATTATGAAGATCAATTAGATCTTTGATAGAATAGTTGTTCGAATTTTCAATCATGTGTGTACGTTTCCCAATTTTCCATGGTAATCCTTGATTGTTCGCGTCTGGGCAGAGAACTAAGTAGTGCTTCATCAGTTGCATTTCCTCCCGGAATTTCTATTGATAATGAATTTTATTACTTATTGCCTGTTACCTCGCTTTCTGTTCTCATATATATCCCTTACCTTTACTAAAGATAAATCTGGGAGCAAAGTGAATAATTTTGGATTTAACTCCTCCAGGGGTAGAACAGGTCGATCCTCTAACAGTGTTAATAATTGAGATGCAACGCGAGATACTAATCGCGGTTCCATATCCCAGTTTCTGATTACTCTTGCAGGTATTACCATTACAGTGTTCCAGTGACACCTTTGACAGTAATACAATCCGCTGTAGTCACAAAGTCGTGGCTCTACCCATGATGAGTCTACATGTATAAATAATATGTTAAAATTTTTATTGTACAGTATTATTGTTTAACTAGCAGTAATTAAATACTCAAAATCAAATTCATAAATAAAGCATCTACAAAAATTCGTTTTTATCTATTGTGTATTACCTGAACTATTGAATGGACTGCCAAAACAAGATAAGGATAATCCCTTCGAGAAAGCTTGTAATGGAAACATTATTTAATCATGTGATAGAAAGGTATCTTGTATGTGAACAAGTTATAAAGTGAATCATGAACAAATAAGAAAAGTTGCTTCAACATTGTCAACATTTGGTAGGTCAACATTGCTTTCTCAAGAAATATTCAATCTAGAAAATCCCACTTCTTACTGATACTTACTGAATGTTATTTTCACTTTGCATTCTGCGCAACGATAGCCTTGGCTTGCCAGTCCTTGTTCAGGACAAATGTCTTTTGTGTACGTGTATCCACCTGCTTCACTGGCAACAACATGCACACAGACTCTGCATATGTTGTTTAAACATTTCCAGTGACAACAAAATTTGCAATCTGTATACAGACAACTTACATGTAATAACTGTAACTATACATATTTAATACAATAATAAGATAGATGTTCTAATTTCTATGCCTGTCGCAATTTCCAAGCCCCTGGATTATAAATTGATGGTTTATATTTTTCTTACTACATGTAGCTATCAACAAGTAAGCTTCAGGGAAAGACATCAATTTATATATAAAACTTTTCTTTTTCTACATGTTTCTAATCCAGGGGCATGAGAATTGGACATATCTATCCTATGTAACAGACGAATCTTACCATTACACATGTACCATGATTGAAGCATAGTCCAAATTGTTCCACTACAATGATCACAATATACAGTCCCGTAAGTTGTTATATAGTATTTCTGTGGTACCAAATGATGTCCTAAAATTACTGGAGTCTGCAGCAAATTCTCCTCTGATGTTTCTCTTAATTCTTGTACTCTCAAACGCAATTCAATCAAGCGCCTAACAAGCCATTTTCTTTCATCAGAGCATTCTGCACTTTCCAATACCATTTGTTTACATTTTTGCACCATTTCCTTCAGATCTTCTTCGCATATTGACTGATAAATAGCAAAATGCACGAAAATGTGAGTAATAAATTTTGCTTGGAAGTATATATAAAAAGTGATTTTATACCTTTGATAATGATAATATAGATTCTACAGATTTTAGACTGAAAGGGATGACTACTTTACTATCTGAACTGTCATCTGCTTCCCTTGTCATGTAATCAGACAACGATGACGGTGTTGATGGTGCTGTTCCAGTACTGTCACATCGTACTCTCGACTCATGATTAATATCTTGTGTGTCGTTTATAATTGTTTTAACATCTATCATTTTAGAAGAAGCCTACGAATTATTGTGATTCTTCGACAAGTTTTAGAATATTTTTATCCTTGATGACGACAAAAATTCTGGATTTATGTAAAAAGAACTTTCAATTTATATTATCATTGTATACACTTTTGCTTTTATCGAATGTCTACTAGATGGACTATCTCTTTGTCTATGGTACTATCCATCCTCTACTAATTACGTCTAATAAAGTAAATATCTGTTGCTCAAATTGACGCCATCTGTAGGAAAACGATGAAACTGCTAGTCAATTGCTGATTACGTGAGGGTACATTCCAAAAATTGTGCAGTTGAAAACAAATACAATAAAACCAATAAAACAAATATATGTATTAAGAAGCAACCAAGAGTCTATTCTAACCATGCTTATTAAACGAATCCAAATATCATACCATCACTCGTTTCAATGTGTCGTGTCGAGATTTGCAATACCCACATTGTCTGACAAAGAAAGGTGCAGTATGCAGTATAGAAACGATTTTTTGCGACCAACTTTAAAGCTGTGACATATCTCCTGATTAGGTCTAGGAACAGTCTTAACAGTCCTTCTAATAATCGTTAATAACATCTTAAACAACCATAAAACCTGCACAAAGTTATAATTAAGTGATTGTTGGGATTTAATTCTAAGTTCTTATAACAAATAAATGCACAACTTATGGTTACAGAATTTCAAAATCAATTATTCACCCAGGCTGTGAAAGGGCATAGCCGATTAAGATGGTCAAAACTGCCCTTAGAGGTTTTTTAATGAGTCATACACCGTTCTATAGCTGACCAATAAAAACTCATCTGTGTAAAATTTTAACCCTGTAATTTGTCCGTGAGGGTAGTTACAGGGTAAATTAGATTTCGCGGTTTTCCGGCATTTTTTTCAAAATTTTAGAAAGCCGCTAAAGGTGGAAAAATGCCGGAAAACCGCGAAATCTAATTTATCCTGTAACTACCCTCACGGACAAATTACAGGGTTAAAATTTTGCACAGATGAGTTTTTATTGGTCAGCTATCGAACGGTGTATGACTCATTGAAAAACCTTTAAGGACAGTTTTGACCATCTTAATCGGCTATGCCCTTTGTTAATAATTTTTTTTTTATAATGATATATGCATATTTGTGACTGAAGAATGTAGAACAGGCTTTCAGCAACATTTGCAGTTTATTTTGAATCACCACTTTTTTTTCAAATTAATTATTAATAATTTGTTGATCTCTTGTCCTAATATAATATCAAATAATTTGACATAAATCCGTAAATAATTAATTAGGTAGATCTAAAGCCATAATTCGTGTACATATCTACAAGTTGAAGGAATCGAGAATGTAGACTCAGTAATTTTCTCATTATAATTTGATATGGTTTTGATGGTTTATTTAAAGTTAATTACCATTTTAGAAAAAAATATTAATTGAATTGCTTAAATTATCTGTTATTAAACATTTTTCTAGATCTCGGCGATATTATTCTTCTGGCTATCTTCTAAACTTCCAAAATACATTTTACTAATATTTTGATATTATTAAGTTCATTTATTTGGATATCTTACGAATATTCCCATTTATATTGTAGCGTAAAGAATAAAATGTACTTACATATCCTCGGTTATTGAATAACACTGTAAATTGTAATAAGGAAATGTAAAGTAAAAAATTATAAATTTGATGAAAGTTAATATATTTATTACGAAGGAGTTTAGTTGCACCTTGAATTCACGTTTCATTAACTTCTTCTCTTCTAGTATATGTATTTACATGTCAAAATTAATGTATTAATCCTAAATATAGAATAAAGCGACCCAGTATTCCAAATGATCTGAACAGAATGCAGAGGACTCTATTTCTAAAAGGGCAGGGTTGAATGAACAGATTGCGAAGCAAAGAATCTTTTACCGTTCGTTTTTATTAACTTGCAAAATTACCTTACTCGTCTACTCATGCACAGATAAAATATATAAATAAAAATGTAGGTAAATGGTGAACGTGATTTTATTAATCGAGACTGCGAAAGCATGCGTGTTTAATTTCAAGCCACGAACTTCGACATCTCGGGTTGCGAACATGGTGTACATTGAAAAATCTTCGTTTTCCTTGTCCTTCCCGTTTTTCCTCTTGGAAATATATACGCGGAGGAGATACGCGAAAATCGTGGCGCGTACACGCTCGACTCGTTTCGTCACGTAACAGATCGCTAGAACAGTGATAAACCTATCATAGAGTAATGAATAAATATAACAATTGAAAAAACATGGCCAAATGCAATGACGAATAACCAGACACGTTCTTTCCTCGTCCCGTGGTCACGACGTCGAGCCGTCGATGCCAAAAACGAATGCGTGGAAAACGCGTCACGACGAGAACTTCTGCGAAGAGATATGCACATATACATATACATACATATGTATATATGTATGTATATACATACATATATATGCATATACGTATTTATATAGTAAAAAAAAATATCGTAACGAACTATATAAAAGATACGATTGTAAAGTGTTAATAATTTTACATCTTTGGACAGTCAACAAAAGCGATCCCATACACGGATCGCCGCATTACAAAAAAGAAAATTGAAATTCACGAAGTCCGATTCTGCACGATATACTCTCCCATCAGAACCGATTAATAATGTCCTCTTCCTTATCGGGTGATCAATTCGCCGACGTAAAAGCAGCACGTGGGTTTCGTTGTAGGCTTCGATGCTTGGTAAACATCGGTTCTCGATAAACGATTCAAACGAGCAATTTATAAAACAATAGGCTCATGCAATCAACTAAACAGGTACGCAAACAGCAACAAGAATAATACCGGTCTCAGTGTTTGCCAAGCATCGATCCGGAGCACCGTCTTGGATCCAATATTTCGTTTTGGAACACCAATCGCTTATGACAATTAGAGATTTACTTCATCTAGGAATTCAAATTACCTAAGTGTCTACATTATAATTTCCTAGCAATTAATTTAAGCTATTATGTATTTCTCCTAGACACAATGTAGAGGTGTCGACAAAGGAATAGGTCGAAAAGTATTTAAAAGAAAATTAATACGCAAGAATTTCAATAAATCTAGTCATGGCTGCTGTGCTCCAGAACGAAATACATATAACGACAAGGAAGTTTCGCTCGCGATTCATTGTCGTTAATTAACAAACATGAAACGGATATCTAAACTAAGCCCCCCAGTCTCGTGGACATTTTTTACGTGAATTATAGCACACATTTCGACTAGAGTAATATCATATACGCAGTTTAAAAATGAAATCTCGAAGACGAAAGTAATATGTATATACATATCCATACATACATACATGCATACATATATACAAATATATATGTATGCAAGTATACACACATACATATATACATACATACAGGGATTCCAGCAGTCTTGGCGGCTCAAAACAGATAAATCAGGTATAATGATTCGTACCGCGGCAGTTATCCGAATGCAGTGCACACTCTTACAGACCGGAAATAACGGTCGTCGTTCGAGCGAATTCATTATTTAATATAACAACAAGACATAGAATTCACGCAGAAATAAAATCTCACGAGCAATCAATTTAACAGTAACAATCAAGGGCTTGCCACGAGATGCTTCTTTAAATAAACAAGAGTACCGACACCTGTGATTAATTCGAATTTAATCATTGAGTCGAACCAGGTTTAAAAGTCCTCTGCCGTGGAACATTACGGTTTCCCCATAACAGCGAAAAAATAATATAAAATCGGTAAATCGATTTGGAAACATGATTCTCCGTAATCTTCTCATTCAAAATTCAACATTCGAGAATATGCATACGAAATCTTTTATCAATTGTTCGAAGTAAATACGAAAAAAGAGAATTTAACAAACTGTTTTGGATATGTTGCCTCCGTCACAAAACAACATTAATGCAACTTACAAAAAACTTCATCGGTCGGATCCATTCTAATATTTAATGCTGCAATTACCTAGTGGTGAAAATTAAACGTGTGTTTGAACAAATCAATTTCCCGCAGTAATTTCCATAAAATAAAATTCAGGATTTCAATAATTGCTAGTCAAGGGACCGCAAATTAGATCTACTGATAGTTCTGGTATTCATAAAATCCGGCATCTTTCTATTTAAGGGAATCTCAAGGAAAAATCCCCTAATTTCATGACAGAAATTTGAAACAAAATAGAACGCTTGAAAATTCCTCGATCTTCCTCTCTTCTCGTACACCTTCGCTCTTCGGACAACGGAACACGTTGCATCTTTGGCTTGTTTATCGTAAACGTTACCCGTTTCCAGGCCCGCAGAAATGAAATGGCGAAAGCTCGCGAAATACATAGTTTGCATTATCAGAAAAAGAAGACACTTGCGTACGAGTAGTGCCTACACGGTCTCCACAATCACAGGAAAATCAATTGGCCATTCAGATATTACTTGAAGTAAAAATAATTTCAGAGATTTTCTTTGAAATATAAGGATATACCACTGAACCAATTTCGTATCTAATTATGGTACTTGACCTGATTTCAATAACGTTCTAAAGTAGTCAATTGAATTTATCTCGATCGTGGACGAATACTTTGACTCTGTACGATCCTCTCATCAGTTTCACGCAATATGGTCTCGGTGTAATACTATGGTTTACAAGACGATTACAGAGGGCAAGAGATTCCCTGATATCTTCGATCAGCATTGCTTCCGACTGCAGCAGCTGCACACCCCTGAGTCCTCTTTCTTCCCTCTCTGTTTTCCAAGAACTGTATATACTGTGTCTCATGGAGATTCATTCTTCGTTTCCTCTAAAAAATAACATCCTTTGGGCTAGAAAAAGGTACGCGTGCGAATACACGGAAGGCAGAGAGGGTTTTCCTCTGGAGAAGGGTATCCCCCATAGTCCACGATAAAATTATGGCGCGCTTGGAGTATGGCTGCAACAATCGGGAGCGTCACGCTCAAAGCGGCTCTTATGTTAAGTAAAAATAAGGGTCCGGTGATTTGCTGTCTATTTACAACGTGAAGTACACAGCACGTACAGATTGAACATCGTGTACAGGATTGAACAACGACACTTATCACATGAGTCGTGGCGGCCTGGTTTCTTCGTCCGTTTTTAGCTACAGATCGATTCGGTGACGATGAACTCTCCCCGGATTTAGCAGAGGATCACTGAACGCTTCCAGAGCGACCTATCTTTAGATATGCTCCCTGTCACATTGCGAACACTCAGAATCCATCTCGAGCGTCTACAGTACTTTTGTACTTGGTCACGGCGACTACAAAGATCACCGAATTGATCCGATACAATAGAGTCCACGGATCCAGGAATCCTCTCACGGTCACTGACAACCCCTATTACTTGGAGAATAACTATGTGTCTCGTCTACATTCCTTCAACATTTGTAGCAAATACTATTCAAGACTCTAATCTTTTTTTCGCTGAATCTTGATCATTTATCTTTGACTGAACGTCTTGATCTGCTACTTGCGATCTCAAGCTACTTGTTCCTTAAAGCGGAATTGTTTTTCTTTCTTTTCCGAGAACTCCTCTTTAATTTTTCACTGGATCATTGCGAACATTCAGTCACTAATAACCTTCTTGGTATCTTTCAGAGACTTTGCTCTTTCTTTAAACTAATCGTTCCTTCAGAAGGGACTGTTTCTGCTTTCTTTTACTGATCCAGTACAGCTTCTCATCACGCTTGAGTTCTTAGAGTTATCAAAGGAGAATCAGTTGTCGCTCTCGGCGTAGTCATCGCTATCTCCGCTATCATAGTACTGATTTCTGGACTGATGACTGGGGTCTTGGGCGTTAGCCGTCGATTGATCGTCGAGGTAGCTTTGGTGGTCAGGATTCTGAAGCAGATCCACCGATTCTCCGTCCATATTTTGAGCGAACACGTCTTCCGACATGGAATCGTAAGACCTGCGAATCGACAAAAGCGTTTTAATACAAATGAATCTTTTCCTTGGTTTTATTTCAGCTCTCTATGGTCCAAGCTGAATTGTTGGACTATAGACGAGTTATTCTACAATTAAAAATACTGGCAGCTGAGTCTTCAACGAATTATGGTTCCGTGCAAAGATGATCAATGTTTAAAATATCGGTGACTATTTGTTGAATCATTTTGTGCAGTTGAACCACACTTGGTTGAAACTAACGCTTGCAGCAACGAAAAGGATAAAAATGGAAGCGAAGGAAGATGATGATCGGTATTTCTTTGAAAGTTCAGCCCTCGGACTTGTGAAAACATTGAACAAATCAATTGATGCGCTTTCGGTGTCCGAAGGGTTAAAGATCAATTTTCAAATTCCACTTCCGTTCATCGGGAAAGTGTTACAGAAGAGAAGTTGGGCCGATTCTTGTAAAATGAAAAATTCCTGCAGTATGATATTAATTGTGTAATCAGTCTTCTTCAAAGGAAGTTAATAAATATGTCCACGGGCAAAGAAAATAAATTCAAACAAATATTAAGAAGCGGTTAGCTGACTCTCTATCGATGCATTACGCATACACGTGCACCATACCATGCATTTCTGTCTTTTTTTTTTACTTACTGAGCTGCAGATGATGGTTACATTTCATCATCACACAGCCTGCAACAAACGCATAGATCGCCACATTGTCATTACGGTCGCAGTACAAGGTGAAATTGTTAGATCCCGCGGAAATGGGGGCTCAAAAATACTGTTCTATCTAAACGGCAAAGCATGCCAGAAATTCAAGAAGCTATGAGTTTCGTTTCATAGTTCGGGTTAAGCAAGAAACTCCCTACGATGAATCGGTTCATCTATCGTTCATCAACACTTCTCATCCTTTCCCTTAGTCTTTCCTTAGCGATTTGAAATTGATCATTGGAACAATGTTTGACGGATGGATGAAGATAGATGATATCACAAGATTAAGGAAATGCATAGATGAACCGTGATTATCGTCTCGTGTGATACGACACCGGTACTCACTTCTGTTCGTTTTGTTCGTTACCACTCTCCTCTGCTACCAACATCTCGTACTCTTCAGCTGCGAATCGGTCCCAATCTGACAGCTGTTTATCAAGAAATGGCACCAATGAATTACCGAAAAATTAATAGTAAATTTAATAATGAACTGGAACATGTTTTCAATCTTACCTCGTGGCCATCAGGGTCATGTTCCCTTGCAGACGCGAATGGATCCCTCTGTTCGTGATCCAGATATTTCTCGAGGTTGAAGAAGGTGTCGAAAAATATCGAGGTCATCTTGCACCTCTTTAAGTCGCTCAGTGATATTTTCCCCGGCGTGGCTGGCTTGATCATATCCAACATCTGCGCCGGATACACGAAACCGTACAATCACAAGTGGAACACGATAGATGAATTCAATAATTACCTGACAGAGACAATCCTCGAACGGCAATGTTTCCAATCCGATCGCCTCCATGCGGCGCAACTGTTCGTCGTAAAAGTATTCTAATTCGTACATCGATAAGTAGCCGTCACCGTCGAGATCCATGCATCTATTAACGATAACGGATGTAAATTAGTCACTCATAATTTTAAGATTTAGTTACGGTAATTTTAGAACCGAATAGTGTACCTGAACCAATATTCGATTGCGGTGGGGTGGTTCTTGTCCTCCTCGCTAAGCAAGAACCACACAAATTCAGTATAACTCATCTTGTCCTGGGGTTGCTGCACACCGTTCGCGCTCTTCACACCTCCTCTAGTCACCGCACCGCTGAATATTCTTGCGATCATGCGCTTCGATAGAGCTGTGACATACAATTAACAATATTCTAATTAAAAACAATTTAGTGTTTTACAGACAACATTAAAAGATCCTGGATTATCGATTTTGACTTTTAGGAACTATCAGGTAACTATAAACAAAACTTGAAGAGCCAAGGCAAAGTTGATTCAAAAATTCATAGAAAAGTTTGTTCTCACCATGATCATTGTGCTTAGTGAGATCCTTCTTGTCGATGAACAGGTCGTGATCCCGATCAAGCTCCCAAAACTTGCAGTAAATAACATAGAAGTGTTCGTAGCTAAAGTATGCGGTGACTAGATTGATGTCCTCCTTATGCTCGAGGATCGCAATCACCGACAGCAAGTTGCTCCTTCTCAGTTCCGCCACGGAGATCTTTCCGCTCCAGCTTCGATTTACGCAGTAGAATATCCTGGCGATCACCTGGAGGATTCATAAAAATCATATTGATAATTACAATCTTCGTGTATTGGACGCGTTCCGGGTTCAAAGAGAACGAGACTGACGTAAGCAAACACGACAGCCGGTTACTGCGAGGGGAACAAATGCAAATATTAGTCCCCCTAGATATTCTAGACTTTGGTTTATTAGATGCATCAGGTAATCCACTATAGTCGGCCATGCAAGCTGTATCTTGCGACGATTTAATGTTTTAGCTACCTGTGTTGATAGACGGTCTCGTGCTACTTTTATCGTTTGCTACTTTCCCGAACAAACAATTTCAGCTTCATTACGAAAATCTTTTTGAGAGGGCACGAGTGGATCGTTCGTTTTACAGTAATAACTTTTTTAAAGACGTCTATAATGTTATAAAAAGCTTCTACTGACTATTATATCGTACTGTAATTCTCTATAAAGTGGAATTTAATGTAGTCTGTTTCCTTTGACAAAAGAAGTTTTGCATTCTCTTTGTAGCGTAGCATCGCAATGAAACAAGTTAAGCAATTTACAAAGGTATCAGAACCCTTGAGCAAAAGTGTCAGAAATATTAAAGGACACTATTGTTACACTCTTTTAAAGATACTCTTACTAATCAAAAAGGAAATTGATTCCTCTATTCAATTCCTGCTTCTTACAATTTTGATTTTGCATAAAAATCTGATATCAACTTATAAATCGTCTAAAATCATCAGCTCCGGATAGAATAGAAGTTTTTCAATCGTTCTTAATAAAATTCCATCAAAGCACAAAACATAGACATTCCTAAGCAAAACATTGGATCAGATCGAATCGTTTGTGGATCGTCTTCTCGCCAGAGGATCCAGCATGTGTTAATTGCCGGCGGCGAACGTCTTGAATAATTCAAGACGCCAATTTCTCGTTGCGTAAATCACGACTGCGTCGCCGACGGTATTTTTCCTTCGTTTCCCCGCGTTTCACCGGCTTGCTCGTGTCTCTCTCGCCTGGCAAATATTTATCGGACGGGCACGGACCGTGTGTACGTAACGTGAATGGAACTCAGTAGCCTCTTTCAGGAAAATTAAACCGGGATGGGTCTCGACTAGGTCCTGCACCAGCGGGATCAGATCTTCGGGCAGTATGCTGTTCCTCTGGCCCCGGGTCGTTATTCTGATAAACTTGCTCGCCGCGTCGTGGTGAGTGTTCGACATTCTGTAAAATGATACAGCCATTTATTCACGGTCTTCCGCTCGACTTCATTTAATTGTTCGTAGTTTATGCCCTTTTAGGCTCCCGCCATTTTATCGAACCGCTCTGTAACCCCGACAAGGGCCATTTTCGAGCTAGCCGAAGCTAGTGAAGAATATTAAATATTTCAGCGTGCTAGCTTGATGAAAGAACAGTTACGAATTTGGAATTGATTTTAAATGCTTGCACTACGATTTCTTTCAGAGCCGCATTGATTATTAGCAATTCTTTGTTCTTAGCACTTCACTTTTAACTTTATTTTGATTTAGAAACAATGAATAACATTCATATTTAGCAGATTTTCATTGCGAGTCTGACATGTTCTTATGGTGTAAGGGGTTAACGACGATTAGAGATGAAAGATTGAAATCGAATGGAATTGAAAAAATTTCGGTCTCTCTAGGAGAAAAGAGAGTGTATAGATAATGGCGATTGAGATATACAGAGGAGCTAGCATAAGTGTCCTTGGATATGTTAACGTCTTTATTACACCATATAGAAGAACCGTACGGGAAAGCAATAAATTCCAGTAAAAATGGTAGAAGTAATTTATGAGTCGGTTGGACAGATAGAATGGGAGACACGATGGTTCTTCAAGGTCCCTCCGCCTCGAATCTCCTCTGCCTTTCTGCTCGCAGCCTTTTATCGTAAATACAGGGAAAAAATTCGAACAGGGCGGGGCTACGATAGAATACGAGCTAAGAGACTATAACTCGTCTCTGTTGTTTCAATGAATATTATTACGTACTCTTTCCAGAAATCAAGGAAGGCGTTCATCTCTACGTAGCCGGTCTGGTCGCCGCCTGCTGCCAGGAAGAGCGGCACTTTCCAATAAAGAGGCAGATCGCATGCCTGCAATCAGAGATCGTTGCTAATTGAATTTAAATTATTCATCAATTCACCAGAAAGTATCTATGGAGTTGGATAATTGATGTCGTTGGCTTATAATTAACGAGATTTAATCCTCAGTTTTACCGTGGTTATACAACCCGCAAAGTTCTTTCAACCCTCAACAATGCTTTTATATAATAGATTGATTTAATTGCTTGATTTTACACATTTCTGAGAATAAGTAGAACAAACACAAAATAGTAGAAGTATCTAAAAAATTAAAGAGTCCTATTGTATTATTTCGGTTAATATTATCAACGGAAACAAATGTGTTTATTTTACATAAAAATTCGCAGTTTATTCACAGATGACTAATAACACTGGACAGAATTTACTGTTATTATGCAATACTGTATTTATATATTCATAACAGAAACGAGTTGACCAAATATCCATATAAACAGTCAAAACATTTGAGAAATTTAAAAATACTGTCGAACTGTTTTCATTTTATTAAAATGTTCAAGAAACAAAATCCCGTGTTTCGTATTTAGTGCATAAAAATTTTATTTCGTATAAATATCCGCAGGCTAGCTATTACGTTAGCACATAAACATTATCAGAATTCTTACTGACCTTTTGTACGTATCTATTTTTAAAATATTGATTTTCTAACCATTATAGGAAAAGTTGAAAAGTCAATTGAAAAACCGTGATTGAACTCGGAAAATAATTTAAAAATAACATTACGAAAGGTATGCTTCTACCCTTCTGCTAAGAATAGTATCACTTATCTAGGGAAACAATGCGAGGCAATTTGTAAGTGGATTTTACCGTGTCGTTACGAGTTCATGGAGTTTAAAAATAAAATCAGATAATTAGGGAACGAACTCTTGTCCCACGTTGGGAAACAACGTTTCGGCAATGGCAAATGAAATAGAGGATGCCGGGCCAGGTTTAGTCGGGGTTTGTTGGTCTTCTTACCTTCGTGATCGTGTGAAATTGGGCGCGAGAGGCGCGATGGCCCGGCAGCGACTGGAATGCCGCGGTAATTTTGGCGATGGCAGCCTCCACTTGCGACAATGGCAGCGGCTTTCCCCCGGGGAAATAAAATCTGCAAAGTAAAGGCGAGTTCGTGATCAGCATTGCGCTTTGCTCAACGATCAGCTTTTCGAACGGCCTCCGGTTCCAACCCACGATTTCCGACAAACTCTGTTGTCTCGCCTTCTATTCGGGGTAAATGCGAACAGCTTAAGGGAACTATCACCCGTTTCAATGATCTTAAAATACGTTGTTTTTTCCTAAGTTGCTGGTTGGCAATAGTTGCAAGGCATATACATGAATACGCAAAGATATGCATCAACGTTATTCAATAAATCGCATTTCGTCGGTCTAGCCACCGGTAAAATATTGCGGAAATATTTGCACGTACAGTCGAAAATAATTTTCATCATTATTTAGGATTATCTTATTAGGATAAGACTAGATTATGAACGTTTTGCGATATTAATGAAAATATAAACGAATAAAGCAGTATTGACATTATAGTTTTTACGCATCAAACCTAGTCAGATATAAGCCAGATGTAATCCAGATATAGTTCAGACCTGACTGTATAATATAGCAATAATATAGCAATATTTCTGTTTCCGACTCATGTAATGTAAATCTGAGGTATTCACTATATTTGTATAACAAAGTTGCAAAACTAAGGAAAAAGGAATAATGTGATTCTAGTTTATTTGCAGTGTAGTTGGTGGCGTTGATTAACTACCAGTTTCAAGTTGGATCTAGTCCAGTAACGTATCTAACGCGAATAGAAATAATAATCGTGTAGCGTGGTTTCCAACCCTCTCGAAACAAGATCCTTTCGGTCCCTCAATGCGCGCGGCTTTCAATGAAAATAGTGAAAGGGGGTTGAAGTATACATTTACCTCGGTATGTGTACGTTCCTGTTCGCTTTCACGTGCCTCTGTAACGTGGTGTGTGGCGGTAGGTTCTTCTGCTGGGCTTTGTCTTTCGCGTACGTCTGGAACCAACATCAAGAACCGTTCAAGAGAAACTGCTTCTGGACTGTATGAGTGCAAACATGCAACGAACATGCGCGACTCGGGACATCCACTCCGATTAACTCGTCAACTGGATAATCTCTCGATCGCGAACGATCTTTGCGGCGGCTATTGAAATGATCATAAAAATAACTCGACGCGTCCGCGACAGAACGATGCAATATCAAACGTTATAGGCTAATCGAATTCAATCGATTCCTGCAGCTTTCTCCGGCTAGCAGCGCCGACGGTTTTCTAAACCCGCTAGTTATCTGTAATGTTCTGTCATCGGCAGACTGTTGCATAAGAAAATTCATTGCAAGCGCTGGTAATAATCGGACTGCGAATCTTCTTGCGAGTTCCGTAAGTCATGGAAGACAGAATCAGCATTTCGATCGCGGTCTACGAAATGCCTATGCACGGATTCTTTAATTTCATAGACACGTTAATTGCACCGTTCGCTCCATGGTATTGATGCATTCCAGTCTGCACTTGCGGAGGAAGACATCTGACGTGTCATATTTGCCTTGACAGCTGTTCATTCCACTCGGACGACTCTAATTTAGTAATGTAGAAGTGACATAAGTGGGATAGGCAGTTATTGTGATAACAAAATTGCAGAGCCTCTAGCGAGTCCACGTTCTTAACTGATGAATAAAAGTTGTGATATATTGCAGAACTTACGAAACTCACGATTGTTCTATCGATATATGTACGTTCATTGAAAACATCAAGCAAGAACTTAAGATACCTGCCGATCTACGAAATTGCAAATGAGCAGTATTTTTTAAACCTTATCAAATGGGCATAGGGCCCCAAGGACGATCTTCAAACGAGGAGGGCCAATTTACAATTTATGATGCTAGTAATGGTAAAAGGCTATTTCTGAGGAACCGAACCTTCAAGTAATTTGAATATTTCATACGAAGCATGCTTAATCGGTTTACAATCTCTAGTTTGAAGCCTGAAGGCCCAAGGCAGGCTCGCGACCGTTCCGCGGCCGGCTATTTTTACGGTACGACCAGACCTAGAGGAAATCCCTGCAAAACGTTGTTAAAACATCTCCTACCACAGATTTCCTTCCTATCCCTACTTTCGCTTTTTCCACCTCTACCAAGATTTCTCTGCGACCGAGCTTTCAAAAAAGCTTGTGCGACGACGAAGTTTTAGAATCGTTTTTACAGCGAAGACAGCAAGTTCAGAATCGTTCTTGCACCGAGTGCAGCAAGTTCAGAATTATTTATCCAATACAAATCGCGACGTTATAACAATCGATATCAGCTACAACTGCAGCCGAGTCCTTTTGTAGCTAAGACCAATTCTGTACAAAGTGTAAATAAACGGACTCTCCGGAGTTATACTTACAACCTTTCTTCATTAAATTGTCGTAAATCTAAGTCGCCAAACGAGGCAAACGATACGACACCACATCAAACATATGTCATCTTTTACGAGACACTGTGCATTTGGTCTGAACATCTATTGTCCGATATAGATTCAAATCTATGCATCTTAAATTCTGTTACAAAATGGAGATCTTATTTTTTCAAAATTTTAATGCATTCTCACATTTAACTTTCTAGGTGCTGAATGAAATGGCTTCGTATTATACGTACGTCATTCAAATTGTATTACCCGCATTTTACATTATTAATGTAGATGTAATATAACACTGCATCAGTAATGTACACATATCGTAACATTACATTATTAATGTACGTAGGATACAAATATTGCATATTACATTCATACTATAAATAATATAAATATCGTGGTACATACAATTTGTTAACGTAACAGATTGAACAGTGTGGCTTTTGCTAAACTCTCAAAGGTTAATCAATCTGTAAAAATTTGTATACTGCGTAGAAGACTACCATTGCCCACCGTTGTGCGTCAGATCTATTCCTTCAGAAAACAGACCATAAAACCACAAGGTTGCTAATATAACGAGTCTTATATTATGGAACCTTATCTTATCACAGGAGAGACCGTGAACGGTACCTCATGGTCTCGTCGCAAATTCGTACAATTTCACCGACGTAAGAAGTGGCCAAAGGATAAGGATCGCGGGGATATTGCTTTCGGCAGGGTCGACGGGGTTTTCGGCAGGATCGACGGGGCTTTCGTGGAGCGAAGGGACGAACGATCTCGGCGGGGAGCATAATCGAATGGAGAACATAATCGCGGGCTCTAATTCGAGGCCGGCGTTCCGCGTTCTAGGTGTCGGCTCGCCAAGGACACGGCATCCTGTTACGCGACGCGGCCGCGAAGGATCCGAAGAATGCAAAGGGGCCAGGCGAGTGCAGCTAATGCATCGCCGCGCCTTGCCCATGTGACTCCGGTTACATCATAAGCTGCCAGCTATACTCGCCGGCCACCGCGAGAAAATCTATCCACGTGTTAATTGTCGTCGATCCGTGCAACGATACCTGGCTAAGCGAAAACGATCTTTGCTCTTGTCACGCGCCGATCGCCTAGTCTATCGTTAGAATGCACTGTAGACCGTTATGCATCATAATAGTTTCGCATTATACTTTCTATTTTCGTACAAATTGTCCGAACTGATTGCAAGAAACAGAAACTAAATAAAAAAGGTTCTCCCTTTTTTTCTTGAATAATTTCTGACGCTAAAGCTAACGCGCTGATCAAAATGGCCGTTTTCTCGTTTTTCATCTTAATCCTTTGCAGTCGACTCTGAGGCACCGTTAAAAATTGTTACATCATTTTATAAAAGAATTTGTACGCTATTAAAATCTCAGTCTAATAAATTGTTAAGTATTTAAGTAAATGTACAAACAATTAGGATTAATGCCATACATTGTAAAACGTTACTCGACGCAGTTGTGTATGCTAATACTGTAATAAATTGCATCGATTCGGTAGTTTATCTGTTTGTAGTTATTTCTATATTGTATTAGTCTACACTATTCTTGATTTATGTTTATTATGGAATGTACCATTTGGAAATGCTGCGCTGTTATTCAGTATTTCATTTAGTCTACCGTCAGTTGTGTTACTATTTTCTGTTGCTTCGTTATGCATACCGATAAAAAAAGCTTAACAATTTTGCTGCCGCTTTTTACCTTACAACTTAATTAAGAAACGAACTGCGCGTCCACTTCGATGAAACGGCTCGATGACTGACTTAAACCGAATGGTTCTCGCAAAACGCAAGAACAAATGGCAGAATAAGTGCAACACTAGCCGACCGGAAGTCGAATCTTTCCGGCGACCAAAAGGGAATGCATACCAATTAATATCGAGTGGTTGAATGATTAAGAGGAGAATCCAGTTTCTCCAAGAACGATCGATAAGCGCCGGGATTTTAAGTTGACTCGGAGGGAAGACGCTCTCTGTGTTCGCCTTTCGCCGGTAGACAAAAGACTCTGGCGTCTCAATCTCGGTGCTTGTACCTTAAAAGACAGCAATTTCTCGAGAAAGGTGTACACCAAGGAGATGCCTGACGATTCCAATCTCTCTCTTCTTGGTTGCCAGAAACGAGCTCGGGAGAACGAACGAACGAGCGAGCGAGCGAGCGAGCGACAGGAATAGAACCGGGTGAAGGCGGGTTGCCGATATTAAGAGGAGAAACGGCAGGCGATAATAAAAATAGCGTCGCGACTACTTCGAGAGCTTCCATTTGGGGAGGAAAATCAATAATGCATTTCATTCTGTCGGCCGCAAAATAAGCCAACGGCCCCGAGGAGCAGTGACCGGCGAACTCCGAGAAAACCGGGAGTCAAATAGGCGAATCGCTGACCGTCCGCCAATCCCGAGAATTATCGAGCTATTGCCGAACGATACCGCCGACAATCTCCTTACGAATATCGTTGAGAAGCTTAGCTTCCAACTACGATCTGGAAGTCAGTATTAAACGGCGTGAAATAGATTTGCGAAATTTGTAATAAAATAGTTCGTAATTGAAGTTCACATTTTTCAGTCACATAATTAAAGGAAAAATTACGTCGTCAACTAAAAAGAGCATTTTAAACGGAAGTATTTATAAGTGGCAATTCATCTTAAACAAACAATAAAAATGCAATTAGAGCTTGCTAATTTATTATTAGTGCTTTTGTATTTTAACAATCTGCACCTAGATGCATAAGGAACCATGATATAGCGATGAGACACAGAGAGAAACGAAGAAATTATCGAGCTATAGTTGAACGATGTGATGTAAGCTCTTACGAATATCATTGTGAGAAGAAGTTTGGCTTTGAATCGTGATCCGGAAGCAAATGATCCATCGGTTAAAATTAGGAGCGATCCTTTTGCTACATCAATTTTTGCAAAACAGATTTGGTTTTCGAACTGTTAACAAATTAGTTCACAATTGAAATACTAATGTTACAATTGTTGGCTGCGCGATGAGTGTCTACTCGGTGGACCCTTATGCAAATTTGGCTTCGCAACTTCTAACGAAACGGTTCAGTATCGTAGTTCTAATAGTTTCTCCGAACTGTTGGTAGTATGTTGAGAAGTCAGAGGACGACAATGGACAAATCGATTAGCTCGCGGAACCAGCTCAGCAAACCCGGTTTCCAGCCGCTATTTTTCCCCGAGACTTCCCCCGGAACTCTGCGCGGAATGTCCTCCAAGCTTTTTGCTCTGATCCAGCGAAATTAAACCAGCAGTCGAGTTCTAATTAAATGAAAAAACTTCACTGCGACTTGACTTTAATCTGTATAAACTGTTGGTGCTATAGGGTGTCCACAAATATCCCCGGTGATTATAAATAGATATGGAGTCACTGTCTATGGACGTACGAAGATGAAATTGGTGTCGTTGGATGGGGAAATTCGAAAAAGTGTTTGCCTCGGTCCCACAAGAAAAATGTATTCTACCATCTTTCTAGTTGTTCAAATGTATGCAATGCGAATTGGACTATACTCTCGAATCATATCGGAATACATTGGCACAAGTTTTGCAACTCTCGTTTATTTAGAATTTTCGTAATAAATTTTTGTAATGTTGTTTCATCCAAAATGGAAGAATATATTATTCTTTTTTCATCATCAAGGAGGTTTATGCATCGCGGTGCGCTCATAGCATAAGTTAGCCATATCAAATATCCGGGTTATAAAGGGTTAATCTTAGCATGCTTAGAAGAGGATTAAAAAATGTTCACAGAATTTTTTAAACTTGTATTTCTTTGCAACAATGTCCTTTTATAAATTTTTGATACTTTAGTATTGCAGGTACCTAAATGTATTATTTAACAGTACTGTATAAATAAATATACTACGAACAGAAAAAATAATATTTACAGCACCTTTTATACTACATATTTAGGCACGCGATAAATAGATCTCCTAACAAATTCTTAGCGAATTAGAAAAGTTTGTATCACTGGAACTGTGAAAAAAAATGGTACGGCAAGGGGTTAACAGATTGCTATGAATTACTGAGACGTATGGTTCTAAGAATCCGATTGACCAAGGTTTTTACCTAGCAGTTATAGGATCGGCGTTGGCGAACGTAAAATCGACGCAGCTGAGAAACAAAGGACTCGATCGAGAAGAGGTGGTGTCTTATCGATCGGAATTATCGCTTGGATTACGAAACTACTGATCGGCTCGGATCGAATTTGCGTGGCGTGACATTGGAATAGATTGCAGGCGACCAGAGAACCAGGCCTCGCAATTATTGTGGCCTCTGTTTGGCACGGTCCACTGCGTGACACACGGGATACCGTCAATCAGCCTTTCAATTGACATTGCGAATTCGACTGCGCCTCTCGATCGGCACCGTTCTGCCAACCGGCCAAGGGTTGATTCCTCGGGATACTAAATTCTTGACCTTTCGACGCGGCTTCCGCATTTTCGTCCTCCTTCCGGTCCTCGAGAGCCGACCGCCAGTCATGCAAAGGTTGCTGATTATTTTCGTCGCGAGATACCGATCGTCTTAACATCGTCACTATTTATGCGACATCGATAACAATCTGCTGGTTTTCCGCGCGGCACGAACCCCGAGTTAATTTACGTAGAAAGAAATGATGGAATACATTGTGTTTTAGTAACAACTTGTAACAGAATAGTTAATTAAAGCGAAATGTCGACAGGTAATCTCGGCCACCTTTAGGACACAACGAGCACTGCACGCTGGGTGACCGTAGTCACCTTTAGAAACGAAAGGGTGAAGGGTCAAAGAAATTGTCGGGTTCCGGTTCCTATAATTTGACCCATGAAAGTCTATGCTCGCCGATGATAATAAATAGCTAGTAAAACCGAGCTGCTTTCAACTTCATAATGAGGTTCTGCGGTGTAACAGGGATGGGTACACTGAAAGTTTGATCGATAGACTGTTCCAAACGCGGACGGTTCACAATTTACTATTTAATGTCCTTATATCAGCGACCCCAATTGAACCATCGATTAATGTTCAAGTTGAATATTCCTAACCCTTTGCGCTATAAAAACAAGTCAGACACGAAATACAAATTTCATTTGTGATCTACTAAAATCTACTTTTTAAATCCAACAAAGTTTTCATCAACTAGAATTCTTTATCGGAATAAATGCTTCAAATGACTAGAACTTCTTTAAAAATGGTTTTTAAATATTAAAAACTCGCTGAGAAAAGTCTATATTTCGATTATATAAACATCTTTCAAAAAGATATACAAAACTTTTACTATTTGAAATCCGACGTTTTATGTGCACGAGCCAGAGTTGATCATTATTCGGATTGTTTTGAATAAATATTTATCCGAAATAATTATCCGAATGAATTCCTTTTAGTCAAATATCTTATTCGAGTAATGTTTTATTCGATCAACTTGAAAAGTATTAAGGAAGAAATTGATCGACAAACTGTGATGAAACACTTTACAGTGTTTGTATAGTGTAATGTCACCAACCTAATATTTTGCGTAGCTACGACGAATCGAAAGCGCGACTCGCGTGTCGCCGATTCTTCGCGACATTTTCCCTTTTCCAGATTCGAAAGTTTGCTCGGCATTATGCGATCGCAATCGAAAGTTTTCCGGAGAAGCTGGCGTTTCCCCGTTGTTTTCAAGCAATTTGCTACAACGCTCGCCGAGAACGGTCCCTCTTCCTGGTTCGATCAGCTTCGGCGACGCGAACTTTCCTCCTCGAGCCGCTTTTTCAACCATAAGCGGCGACGGAGCCGCGTTCCAAGGCGGCACAGTCGACGGCCTTTTAAAATCTAGCACGGTGTCCAATATGGAACGGCTACAATGAGTCAGTCGCGAGAACGGTTTCTCGCCGTTAACCCCAAGGGCGCACGAAACACATTTTCCTATTTTCCCGCGCGCGATCCGACTCGATCTCACGTCCCCCGATCGCCGACGCGAGCCGTTATGGGAATCGACGACTCGCTCTCGAACGGGAATCTTAATTAACGATACTGGGAACCTGGATGACGCTGTTTACCTCCAGCTGGCTCGCGAATCCCCGATTTGAATAAAGCGGCGCACGGAAGATCGGCAACCTGTGTCGGTTTGCGATCGTCAAGCGTACAATAATTTTTATTTTAACATTAATTAAATGTCACATATTAAAAGATTATACAGTGTTCTAGTAATTCTGCTATTTATCTTTAATTTTTAGTTTTAAATTAATAAAATGGCAATTCGTATCCATCTTATGATCGTCAAAACATTATACAATCTTCTCATAATTTACTGTGTGTCTAGAACTTTTATTCGAAGATTAATGAAATGGCACATCGAGACACCATTCTCGCGATGAGCAAAACATAATAATAATATTTAATCCAAGACTGATTATGTAAGTATTGTATAAAGGAATGGAAACTAAATTTTCTGAAGAAATTGTATTAAATGTAAGTTAAAAGTGAATATGTATTTCTATCACTTTTATATTTTTCCAATGTCTTGGCTGTTCAACATCTTTCTCGGCCATTCTCATTATAAATTCATAAAATCTGTAGCTTAGTGACAATTGTATAAAACAATAGTCAAATATCATTACGTAGAAGATTGTGAAACGAGTAACGTTGAATATATCTCGTTGAATCTTACGATTACGCCAACATATAATCTCCGCCTAATTCTGTCATGTCTCCGTATTTGAAACAAAAAATTGTGAATTAATTTAAACGAAATAATATGAATATTTACTTTTATTTTATTAATTTTCTTTTTATATTTTGAAATTACTAAAGTGGTGTGAGAGATGATTAAATGTCGATTTTGAGTCGAATAAAACACTGTACAGCCTCCCTTCTGTCAAATAATTTCGATTAGAGAGTGAAGTTTATTTTGCAAAATAATGGCAGCTCAGAAAGCTAAGTGCATGTGAAAAGAACAGCTTCTACACGAGTTTTCGTATGAATTTTATTTTGAAAAGAAGTAATCGAGGAGCGCAAAACATTTGACCTCGCCATGATAAAACTATGGAAAATGTTAAATATTGTCGGTACAGAACCACAAACGCAGAAATGATCCGAACAACAGCCAAACACGCAAAATGGTATCTATAATAAGATGCGCAGAATCTCTATATAGTTTTTGGATATTTCTAATCTGAGAACTGGTGCAATACTAAAAATGGCTACTTTTAATGACTATACTTTAAATAGGAGATTTTAGAGGAACTTTTTTAGTTCGCTTTTTGGAGCACGTTCGGAGATACGCAGAGAAATTGATTTTTGCAATTTCGGATAATGTTACGTTATGGGATCGCGTGCCGTTTAATCCGAGTGCGACCATAAACCGAACCCTCCGTAGATCGTTCCACTTATGGTCACGGTGGTCCTCGGGGTCCCTTTATTTCTCTCCTCGAGGTCGACTAACATTAATCGCGATGAAAACTGAGTATGAGTCAGCGGTCGGCGAGCAACAACACTGTTTTCTGCTCCTCCGTTCTCTCCCCCTCGATTAACTTAATTGATGCACGAGCTTCTTTCACGCGGAACTACGTCGTTTCCTTCTTCTGCGTTCTCTACCTATTTTTATCTATACCCCGACAGGCAAAGACGTCAAAGTAATTGGCAGTCAAAGCCTGCTAAGCCATTGAGATAAAGCCATTGAGACCTCTGTCAGGAAAGAGGTAGTGAAATGTTAGGAAAATGGAGGAGGATATGAATTCGGCAGTTGGAAGCTGCAATGAACGGAAAGCATCGAAACTTTCGTCAAAGAAACGAGAGCTCCAAAGAGGGTAGCAAACGAAAGTCGTATAAAAATTTGGTAGCTGATTACTGCTGATAATGAAGATTTTGCAAACTTGTGATAACAAAGCAGAAGCAAAAATAATGACGAGGGAAACAAATGAAAAATATTTAGAAATTTTTTGGCTGGACACGGATAACAATAAAAAAACATCCAATCTTCTGTCAAAGCAGCACTGCAAAGAATAAAGAGTGTCTTTAAAAAATAAGACACCAACAAAAACTACAATGAGTATGAGAAATGAAAAGTATCTTCAGCCTAAAACTACAAAGGAAGAAAATCACCAAATAACAATAAAAATAAAAGAAAAACTGAATGAAAAATCTGTAAAAATTTTCCGAAGACTACGAAATAGAAGAGTCTTCGCTAGAAATAAATATGGCAGTGAATGGAAGAATTTCTGAGGCCACGAAATGGAAAGAAACAAAAGGCTTCGACGGTCTTGTCAAAACAAGAAAACTAAAGCAGAGAGAAGGGAAGAAGATATGTATTCTGAATGAAGGAATCGTCAGTGGCGGCGGAAGAAGATCGAGAATCGTTTAGAGGCTCGAGGATCAGCAGTCGACAGTCGACAAAGGCGACGAACGCGACCGGTAATGCTAAACGCGCGATAGTCATCGAAGTTCTCGCATGAGACGCGTAAATTTTCATTGGTAAGCGGTCGCGGCGAACCCTCGTGCGTCGAGCGTGCTCGGTTTTATTCACGTTTCATCGGCAAAGGAGAACGGAGAACGCGAGAGGTGGTCTCGAGCGCCGGAACAGAATCGATGCAGCTTCTGCACTCGTTGCATCCATAAATATCCGCGAGTTTCTCGGTTCCCGGTGGCCGGGGCCACAACCTATCCGGGGAATTCTGTTGTTTCAATTGTTCCATCGCGTTTTACGCTGCGCCTGCCGAACCTGGCCTCGTTACTTGGTCCCTTGCACGCTGCACGAAATTCTATTAGCTCTTTAAGGCCGTTTTATCCTCGCTTTTATCGTTTCTCTTCCACACGGACTCATGGAACGATATTAGAGAAACCTATAAACAACGTTGTTTCCCGATACTTTATACCTTTTATTTTACTTAACCATTATTTATCTATTTAATCTAATTGGACAACAAATATACCATTTCACATTTATTAACAATATGACAATATTTATTAAATCTGAAAAGAAATAACATCACTTATGGATATATCTAATTATTGTATTTAATTAACACGTTCGTTGCCGCGTCACCCATATCTGGGTGACACTAATTTCTGA
>NC_135777.1:12492221-12541888 GCF_028453695.1 Augochlora pura | reverse complement strand
ATTGCTTTATTACGATGGAAATACTGTATCTAAACAAGCCTTTCGTTAAATATGAACTAATTTAGTGTATAATGATTAAAATATTCTCGTTTTGTAACTTTTTTAATCTGAACTTGGAACAAACAAATGCATTTTGGAGGGTAGAAATACGCATTAGTGCCGAACGAAAACCGATGCCTATGCGGAGATAAGCGTACGAATTTGAGGAATTTACTAGGGCTTCGGAAAAAGCCCATAAAAACCAAAATAAGAATGATAATTAAAGAATTCAAAATGCAGCATACTGGGGAAGAATGGGAGAGTAATTTAATGCCAATTATATTACAATACTTATCGAAAATCACATAAATAATAACAGTATAAGGAATGATCAAAATCAAAAAAACTAACTTCTCTTTTACAACGCCTATTTTCACTAATCATCGGTTGGTCAATTTTATGCAGATCACATGGTATAAACTATAATTATTCAATTTTCAATAATTTCTGAAAAAAAATAACCAATATTGGCCCTGAGAACAAGATGACAACTTCATAATACGCGGCAAGCGTAGACAGATCCACTACGGGAGAAGTGCCTCGAGCACCTGGTATACCGGAGCCTAAAAAAGACTTACAAATTCTTCATTGAGTTCTAACGCGTCATCAATTCGGACTAATTCTTCGTCATCCATGTCGAAGCCATGTAGCAACAAATTGCACAAAACTTTCTGCTTCTAACTTTACTACTGACACTGAACAAAACGTTGACGGTTTTCAAACACTGACTACTCACTAAACCGATCAAGAAAGACTAAAAGAAAGATTTTAGTTCCGCCGTGTCGATGCACGACGGCGCGTCATTTGAGTAGTTTGATAACTATCATAAACGCACAGACTGCGTTTACGGTCCCAAGTTGTTCCGTATCTCGTTTCTACTTTATCGCTCTAACATATACAGAGCCCCGGCACTAATCAACATCAGATAGAACAAAAAGTTGAATCAAACAAACATTTTTCTCAATTGTATTGCATAGAGTTTGAACCATTTTAACGTTTGATAAAATTATCTTAAGGAATATATCTCTCGTGATGCGTACAATAAGACGCCACAGCATGCACAACGATATATCGTCGTTGGCACTTTTCGCAAGTGTACCAAACGACGATAGATATATCGTCCGCACTAAAAGGGTTAAAATGCAAAAACAAGATTTATATGTTTAGAAATTTGTCAGTGTCTTGTAGTTCGATGTACTCAAGGATAATTTACAGTCGAGTCGTCACGTCGGTCAAACTACGGTGAATTGTAGTAGTGAGTTAGTGGTTCGATTGATAAAAGGACGCCGAAGAATTGCTACGGATTGGCGTTAACGAGTATATTGAATCGGCTCCTATCTGGAAACGACCACCGAGAAAAACGAGCAAAATCCGAGGAAGATCGCCGGATGGTCCTCGAGCATGCTCACTTCGAGGGGCGAGGAAGCTGAAACGACCTCTACGCGAGGAGATCTTGAACTCGTTTCGGGACAAAAGTACAGAAGACCGACCGGTCGGGACATCCTCCCCGGGAAGAGGAATTTGGACGTGGCCCAAGAAGGCCCGATATAAGCCACCCAGCGAGGCAAGAACATGCGAGGCGACACGTCTCTTCCCGATCATGCACGGGCCACGGCTCTGTCTCCGGCCGAATTAGATGCCCCTTCCATGAAAAGCGTGGCACATTGTCTGCTTCGATTTTCCTCTCGCACACGCGTACTGTTCCGCAAGATTTTCCTGCTGGCCTCCGCTCGCCACCTAGCTGAATCCTGCCGGATCGATCCTGCGATACGATCTGATCGAAACGACCGTCGCTGCGATCTTTACGAGAAAATAAATTACTATTTCGCTTTGATTTCTTGCTATAATTCTGCTAGTATTTGAGGTAGAATTTGTATATATTTTAAGCAGATATGCAAAAATAAATAACTAAGAAGGCATTTTCAAAAGTATGTGTGTAGATATCATTCGTACCAAGATGTATAAAATATCTCATTATGTAACAAGATGGCGGTACTTCGAAGTTCAAGATTTGTTCCTGTATTCTCGGTTTTGGTGTATTCAAAAATAAAATGATTCATTGATGATTGAGCGAGTCAAAGAAGTTTACTAGTACTACGCAACATCGCGGCTTGTATAGACTACATTTTAATACACCGGTAAAAATTATCTAAATTATGATTAACAATTATTTTTGATCATTTAATGAACCATTAATAATTTAGAACATATTTTAAATTTATTTTTATTAGCCGTATCTGGTTGATTAAGCTGCACTTAATGGTTGCTGTTGTATCATGCATAAGATCCTCAAGGTAATCATCACTTAGAAAATAAGACCATGTCTCATAATGTAGAGTGCAATGCCACTCGACATTTATTTATGCATAAAAGATAAAGTTCATATTGGTTAGAAGTGATGAGAGGACGATAAAGGGGTTAAGGAGCCAACTTTTTCTTAAGGACAGTCCGGTTTTTCTAAGATGTTACAGTACTCGTTGTGGAACTACCCCTGGCAAAGATCCTAGGCGGAGGATAATTGAGGCTTCCTCCTCTCGGCATATATAATTAGGAACGCTGGCTGCGTTTAATTGCCACTTGGACCGGACTCGTCGTCGGACACTGTACACCGGATCGATAACGCGATTACGTCGAATCGAACCTGCAATTTAAACCCGCGGCAAGCGTCTAGTTTCTCTTCGCGTCCAAAGAAATGCGTCTTCTAAAGAAAATCGAGGACGGCAAGGTTGATTAACATTCTCAGATTGCTCTGGACAGTCAGTGATCTTTTACACTGCCTCTAGGCAGCTATGGAAAATTGCTAAAATGCTATGGAAAATGCTATAGGAATATGTTGATCATGTTAATAATGTTATCGATAATAATAATAACAATATGTTAATTGTTAATAATAATGATAATACTGAAGATTTTAAAGAAATTATGCTACATTGTCTTCAAGTACAACCAAACATGGATACGAAATTTTCAAACATATAACCGATGAAAATCGAACTATTTTTTATTTCAAAAACAGCCTAACACTTTGAATTACTTACTCAAATTTGAAAATTAACTATTGCGCTAACCTATTACGTCTTTTTAATCTTAGCAGCATTTAAAAAACATAAGAATAATGAAAACGTGTTGTTTACAACTTAAATTTGTATTTGATTAAATAAAATACTTCAATCTAGCAGTCAGAGCGTTACCATTGAAGAATCTAAATAAAAATCTCGTTACCTGAACCGGGCTACCAATTACTGCCAGTTATTGTTTCAGTAAATATTGCATATTTTTCCAAATCAGTAGATGCAAGTCAATTTTCGCCGAGTCAATTTACAGAAATATATGCATTTTTAAACAAACTACCTCAACCTATATCAATGAAGCCTTGTTTCAAATTAAATCCGGTGAACATTTAACGTTGCGCTATGAATAACGCGTCAACTATTTGTGAACCCCGACGATTAACCCTAGAAAACACGTCGGTATTCATAGGCATTATTGTTGCTTCTTCATTAGAACAGTTAAAAATACGTGAAAAATAGAGTAAACAAAGAGTTTAAGATGATCTACAAGATCTTCGAAAAGACAACGAAGAAGATCTATCGAGGGAAAACGTGCCAAAGGTTGCGGCAATAGCCTCGGTTCAACGATCTTGATCAATATAATTAATGTATTACACACAGGTCCCGTCGAATTTACCTGAGCCTTGTTCTGAACCTCGTGGCCAGTCCTCCAGGTGTTAATAGCGGGCTGCCTCGGTCCACGTTTGTCCAGGAGCAGCTCGCTGGGGCACTTTTCGAAGATGAGCACGCGTTCGGCGACCGATCCCCTAGTCAAGAACGGTCTAATGGGATTATTTCCAGTCCCGGTCGCCGCCGCAGCCCTGATATGCTGTTTCTGTTGCGTTGTCAATTCCGGATGAGGCACTTGCTCGATCCTAGGTCTAGGAGTGTTGATCCTGGGACCCCACCTGGAGGTCACGGGATCCTTGTCTTCTTTGTTAGCGTCCTTGTCCTTTTTGATCTCGGTCTCGAACTTGGACCGGGTTGTTGAGACCAGTTGCTCGGTGGTGTTGAACGCTTGTGTGTTGCTGGTCTTCTGCTCCTCCAGTCTTTGCTGGGTCGCAGGGTTCTGCTGCGCCGCTCTGTACCTTACTTTCGCGTAGTGCACCACGGACATGTTCGACAACTCGTCTTTGGTGAGCGTCTTGGCGTCGGGAGCGAGGCTCGTGTTGGCCCCGGGGACAGCGGAGACCACATTGTTCACCATCGCCGCGGAAGCCGGCATCAGGCCGCTCCCGTGATGATTGTGTCCGATTAGGATCGGCTTCACCGGCTCCACCTTCGGCTTCTCCCGCTTGATCGCCGGCTTCTGCCGCGTCAGGGGTACGGTCCTCTCCGCAGGCTCTTCCGTGATCACCGAGCCGGTTTTCAGCGCATTGATCAGCCGCTCCTCCTCCCGCGCAACTTCGTCAAGATATACACTCGAGTTGGACCCGCTGCTCCTCTTCTCCTCCTTTGTCAACGGTTTGGTCTCCAACTGTGACCTCGAGGTATCCGCCGATCTCTTATTCTCGTTCAGTTTGTTCTTCAACGGCCATGTGGTTAAGCCAGAGTTCACCGAGTTCGAAGCGTTCTCCAAGCTCGGAGAGGTCGGCGACGTGATCACGGTGCTTGCCGGCCTCTTCTGTTGGACGATCTTTGTTGGCGTGAGGTCCGCCGGAAACGTGGTCTCAATCGTCTCCAGGAAGACCTCCCTGTGATGCGCGCCGGGCGGCGTCTTCGTGGAGACCTGCGGCTTAACGATCTGCGAGGGTTTGTTAGCATACGGCGAAGTCGGGGAAAGAAGAACGTTCTGTTTTGCCTTCGACTGGCTGGCAGCGTTGCTGTTCTTTAACGGAGAGGTTTGTTGCTGCTGTTGCTGCTGCGTGGAGTTCCTCTCGAACTTCTGCAGCGCGAATTGGATCGAAGATGGCAGCGTCTTGGACGGCGATCTTTGTCTGGACGCGGCTATCCTGGCCTTGTCCTCCACCACAAAGTTATTGACCAGCTTTTCCAGGTTGCCATTGTCCAGGTTCGGCGATTGCGCCAGAATGTCGACAGTGGCGTTCGCCGACGAGGCAGCCGTCGGGGAAGTCTTCCCGTGGCTGATGGCCGCGTTGGTCGGCGTGAGCGCGGTACCGAACTTGTCCGCGGCGGTCGCATTGCTATGGCAGTTCAGGATCTCGGTGGGCGCCAGGCCCCGGCTCTTCCAGGTCTGATAGATCGCCTCGGCGTGGTCACTGATTTGTTTCGCGATCGCCGCGATATCCTCGTCGCCGGAACTGGACGTGTCCGAGGCGGTCGTCGGGTACTTCCGGCGCAAGTCGTGCTTCGCGGTCGCTGCCATCTCCGGCTCCTGTCTCAGCTCCCGTAATTGCGGATGGTGATCCAGCAGGAAGCTGGCCACCCGACTGCTCAGCTCCTGCGAGTGGTCCAGCACCAGCTGCACCAGCTCCGGGCTGCCCTCGACCGGCACCACGTTCACCGGGATCGCGTAACCAAAGTGCACCGCCTGGCAGTTGACCTGATCCTCCTTCGGTCGGCTCTCGTTGATCAGACAGGCGTTCAGATCTGGACAGTGGACCGCGCGGGCCGGCCGTGGATCGACCGTCACCGGCACGAACAGGTCGCGTCGGGTCGCGCAGACCCGGCGCTCGATCGTCTCGATCTCTAACGCCAGCGACCGGCCACCCACGCCGCTCGATCCCGACCTGGACTCGGCTATGGCTCGCGGCCTCGACGACGCTGCTTCCGTTGTCAACGGGATCGCCACTCCTGGCATATCTCAGGCCACTCGGCCCAAGAAACGCGCCCCCCACGACCGCGACCGCTGCCGAGCTTCCGTCCATGCGATCCTGCTTCCGCCTGTTGCCTGTCTCCCCATTGTCCTCTACTCTGACCTCGCCGACTTTTTACTGAGCTCGATTCAACGATTTCTTCGCTTCTCGCGGTAACATTAATTTCTTCTTAGGTATGAGATAAGTGGTTCGGTGATCAATAGTTTTTCACTGTTTTATAGGTACACTGTAGTTTAGCTGTGTTTGCTGATGTTAGGATTTCGATGGGCGATGATCGAGCTACATTGCTAAGCTCGCTCCCCCGGTACCGAGGATCGGGACTGATCTGAAAGAAGATAAATATAAATTAGTATTTGTCCCGGCCGCGCTGACCTGTGGACGGGTATTTTCGGACCGTGATACGTGCTCTGAGCTCGTCGGCGCGCTAGTGCGAAGCTTGTGATTAGGGACTGTGCTCCTTGCCCTTTTGGACGTAGTTTCCCAACCTTTTCATTCTTACAGCGGTACTATCAGCAGCGTTTCGCTTAATAAACGATTTTTTCTGACAGGGTACCTGGATTCTCAGAATTTGTGAGAGTTATCAAATTATCAATTCTTCATTGTTTTCTTTTCATCTTTTACATTTATTGGGATTAGTTAAAACGTTTAGCTAGAGTGTCAACTGTACCTCTATCTCTAATCGTTAGAGAGTCCGATAAATAGTTTGCGGTGTTTTTTACAATATCGATAGTCTCCAAATGAATTGTAAGAAAATGAAACTGTAGCTTTTCTTTTCGTAATTCTAATAATTCGAAAATAATGTCTATTAACAACCTTAAATTTTTGTAATTTATCACAGTCTCGCATCTCACGTTGTCTTTTTCTGTCAACGTAAGATTCGCAGTGTCTCGATAGTTTTTACGGCCTACAACATGAAGAAGTCAGGCTAGAAAATATTAGTTCCATCACAACTAGATTGCGGATCTTATGCATTGATGACGAAAATGAGTAGCCGGAGTTACACTATCTTCCATTTATCAAAATTGTTTAGAAGAAATTAATGATTTACATTTAACTCCTCTGTCTTACAATAGTCTGAGAAAATTTTTATTTTACATAAACAGTCTAATCACAACAATAGACTATTTGGAAACTGATATTTAAAGACCCTTACGTTGATCACCGCAATGTTGGAAAACTATGATCCATGGCAATGCGTACTAGATTCACAACTTTGTCGTTTACTGTAAAATCTGCAGGGAATTGCGAGCGTTCACTACATCGGCAAGCTTCAAGTAGCTACAGTATTGCGTAAAAATGTTTGCAAGTTGTATCGATAACAAACACCAATTTATTTACGATGATCTCATTGTCTACGTGTCTTACGCGGAAGGGTATTAATGAGTTCATCTATGACTGCCAAAGTCTATCGCAGCGATAATTCTCGTGTTGTCGACGATAAGGTATCGACAATTAATTGGCAAAAGTACGGGATAAGCTGAGAAAAAAAGCGTTAAGGATACTCTGGTCTAGAAGTTAAGAGAAATTGGTATCTTCATTCTTCGTCAATCGCCGCTTCTGATAAATAACTTAATCAATGAATCACATCGGCCAAATGTGTTTCGAAGAAGTCAACATGCTTACCAACAGGACGATAATGCCAATGGTTTCGAACATTTATCGATAATACTTCGCACATCCATAACGATAACTGTTAATATATTACGACTGCGAATTTACTGCATTTCTAATAAAAATGAAAAAATGTAATTTGAAATGATAAAAAGATGAAAAGTAATTAAAGATATTGTGGGATTAAGAAAGATATATAGGTCTGGTAAGTTTTAATAACAACAAAATATATTTATATATTTTAGCACACACAATACATGATAATGTACAGTTACCCGTTATTAGAACAATAAAGACAGAAACAAATTTGTATTTGTTTCTTATATTTTCCAATTATTGACACTGGCAATTTTCATTTTGTAACATTTACACGGAGATGAAGAGGAAAAGCTAAAAAATACGGAGAACAACTTTCAAAAATTTTAGAGAGTGTACTGCACACAATAAAACGTTTGTAAATATGGCAATGGATGCGTAGCTTTGATATTTATATTTTATCTCGGTCGAAAAATTCAAAGACCGTTAAAACAAAAGGAAGACATAACAGCTAAGAACTTTAGGGTTTGTTGACGAAAAATGGAAAAGTTCTTGCTCGTTTTATAACTTCATACTCTAAAATTGAACGTTAATAGGCTCCGTCTAATCAGGTATCGACTGCCTAGCACCCTATGTTTTACCACGGCCGAAAAATTCAAAGACTACTGAAACAAAAGTAAGATGTAGCAGCTTGGGATTTGGAGGCTTGGCGACGATAAATGGTGAATTCATCTCACTCGCTATCTCGTTCTAGACTGGAATACCCCCTTGAGTGTGTCTAATAGGCTTTGTCCGAGCGAAAAAGAGACACGGTACCGGTACTTTCACCCTGCATTGCAGCGCGTATGCAAATGCACGCGTGAGCAGACGTGCGTGCGCCGCTTCGATCGTGCTCGAATCGCTGGAAGCCGCGCACGTTTCATGTTCCTCACGTTTCTCCTTTCCGCTCTTTGCATCTCCTTCTCTTTCTCTTCCTCTCTTTCTTTCGTTCTTTGTTTCTCCTTCCCGGCGTGTGGGGAGGAGGGGGGGGGGGCACGGAAAAATTCGTATGCCAAGACAAGGAGCTTTCTTTGTCTCGGGCGGGAAGATCGTTTGGCAACGCGTCCACGAGCACTTGTCCCGATGATTCTTCAAAATCCCGCGAGTTCACCCGCCGACTCCACTTTACTCGGATAAGAATCCCCGGTTCCAGATGCATCGGTCCGGCAATCTACTGATGAAGATCCCCGGCCGCTCCGTCTCGAGATATCTGCATTCTACGCTGCGACGGACCAGCATTTCTATACCGTGGACACTTTGCACTAGAACCAGGCTGGTCCCATTAAGCGTCCAACTGGGCCATCGATTGATTACTTTGGAAGCAGGCTGATTAAAAAGGGGTCCACCCAATGAGCCTCCCGAGCTAAATGTTATTTGATTGCTGGCTACCGATTATGCGGGTGGTTAAGTGTTTGCCTCGAAATATGATCGAAAAGTGAATATCCATTATTAAATTCCCGGTACGGGCAATTCAATTTTATGCGATTAATGGACTGCGGATGTTATGTTTTTACCGAAATTTTTAAGCTACAGCATTATACCTTCAACTTTGCGTATGTATATTCTTATTCGATTCCCATTTCTTGAAACCGATAGAGGACGTTTTTAATACATTTTTAATTTGTTCGCTTAATTAACAGAACTAAATTTTTCCATTACAAATATTGTGATAGACTGCGGAAATTTACGCAAAATAAAATATGTCTTCATCAATTGCAGTTTAGGGAAATAATTTTAGTAAATTAAAATTTAAAAAGATATTAAAAAAGACACTAATTACAAAGTTTGTATACAATATAAATAAAATAACTTTTATTTCGCGTAACGATTCGCCGTCTAATAATTACAAATAATGCGCCGGCATTTTCAGTGAAATCGACAAGTAACTAGACAGACTATTTAAATCTAGAGTTTCTATAACGTTGCGATAGTAACCGAGGGAGAGTTGTATAAAGTTGTAAGAAAAGATTCCGGCGCCAGAACGTCGAATTGACCGAACAGATCAGGTAGACCGGTCATTATTAACGCGCAATCAGATCAGTTGCCGCAACACAGATAATAAATTCGATCACGGGTCAGCTGTTTATCTGATTCCCAGAGACACTTCCAACGACTCGCAACGACGAATTGCAACAGTTTACTAGAGCCGTTTCTCCTAGACACATAACTGTCTGTCGTAAGATAAATTTTATTGGTCAATCTGATACGATTGCATGGGTGTGCAGAAACGCGAACGGAAATAAGGTCGGAAAGACTAACTATTTTGTTGCAGTTTGCGCTCGTTCGTAGCCGAAGTGGACTATGTGAGTCAGTAGACAAACTACTTATAATGCCAGATATACCGGAGACAATCCTATGAGCGTTTTGTCGTTGATTCCAAAGATCTATGAATCACTTTGGACAAAGAAAAGATCAATAACTGCTCCGACTTCCTGGCTCTATTGTCCACCAGGATACTACTTTCTTCGACGTCAAAATTCTTGAGTCATAAATAGGAAGCGGAGACTGTTACGGTAAACAGTCGTTGACGTTTGCATACGATAGCTCGCTAAGATACATTTTATTAATTTGTTTGATCTTCACTATTCCTGTGCCATTATTAGACTGCGGATTTGTATGCAGAATAAAATCTCCATCAATTTTATTCCAAGGCAAAAATTGAATAAAGAAAAGGAAGTGACTTTCACAAGAAGTTTCATTAATGTTTCAGGAAATAGCCATTGGTTTCGTCAAACATGTGACGACAGCTGCGGCACAATTATTTAACTTACAGAAACTAAGAACTGTAGATAAGAAGTGATAAATGATTCAGGAAATAAATAAATGGCTACATATCCCCGTACTTTACAATTTATATTTTGAAAAAATCACAGTTTAGTGATAATTCAACTATCGTTATACGAAACAAAAATGATCTGCGTTAATTTTAAGAAATAGAGACCGCACAGCAAATTCATTCATTCTTTCTTTATTTTAGTAGATTGACATCTTGATATACTTTTAATCTTCATACCATTTTAATTTATAAGTACTTAATTTTGCCATAGATCCATAAAATCCTCAGCCTAGTGATCATTGAAGAATTGCACAGAATAACAAAAGCCTTGTTATTCCTGCAAAATGTTACAGATCGATCCTAGTTAGCGCCCGGTGGATTCAGAGTTGGGTATCACCGCAAACAGAACTACTTTCACTCTGTTTATGCAGAATGCAACATTTTGAGGGAACAGAAAGCCCCTGAATCAACAAGGCCATCGGAGCGGGAACAAAAGGGGGCTTCAAAGTGTTCAATTTATTCCGGATCCATCATTCCCAATAAAGCGCCGCCCACCCCGATTGTCTTCGTATTCGGAGGGTATAAAGGTTGCGATACAATTTCCGTGGGAACGGCAATCGTCGCTGTCGTGGCCTTCGAATGCACAAAGAAGTCGCGTCATCGCGCTGACACAGAATTTCGAATGCAGGTCTTCATCCGCCGATATTCCGGCCGAGGGAGGTCCGATAACAGGAAAGCTCGCCCGCGGAGCGGGTTCGGAGCGAAATTCCGGAGCGAAATTCCGAAGCGAAACCAAGACCCTGGAACGGTTCCAGGGTCCGGATAATCGGTCGACGTCGAAACGACGACGGTTGCGTCGGCTAGCGATAACGCCGGAATCGGCCGTGCCTCTTGAACCGTGGCCGCGTGTACGCGAGCATAACTCGCCTCGCATAACTCGGTCACGTTTGCGGTTTGCATCGTTTAGAATACGATACGGCCCACTAAAAATAGCGACAAGCCAATATCGATACGCTGTGAAACCGTGTCAATCCCCATGGATCGGCCGATTGCACGCGACTCAACGCTAAGCGATGCAAAGCGCCGCAAACAACCGACGAGTTTCCGCATCCGTGCACCGTTTTTCATCATGTTTTCTTCCGCTTTTCTTGCTCAACGACTCCGCGATGCGTCCCGCGGTTTCTGATTCCAACGTTCAGCAATTTATGACAACGGTCTTTCGACGGACCTGTTATCCGGGCGCAAAAAGCACGATTTCTGGAGCGGTCAAGACGTGCCGATGCGTATTTTGCTCCAACTACCGCTCTTGTCATAGTAGAATATGGTAGAATATTTTCTTACTGCTTTTATTGGATTTATTTTCTAGTAGAGATGCTTGAGAAAATCGATTCTTTTCTATTTGTCTTTTCTAAGATAGGCAATGTTGGCTTCGTAATTTGCACACAAAAATAATTTAAACGTCGCAAGTATTATCATTGTATTTAATGTAATAATGGTTATAATTATATAAAAATTCATCAAAAACCATTCATGGTTACCAAATTGTTACTTCATTGTTTAGACATATCTCAGTATTGAATTAGAACACCGATATCGAATAAACTGTTTTACATGACATTTATTATTTATACTTTAAATAACAATAATCTATATACTTTAAATGTTAGTAAATATGTGTGGCAAACTGCATGTAGAAAAGTCTCAAGGTTTTTTAGAATAAGACCATACGTGTGGATCTTCGCGCTAGATTTTGGATCTTCGTGAAACTTGTGTAAAGAGTCGGAGTCCAATTACGAATTACGAATTACTATTCTTAGGTATTTTTACTACCAGAGGATCGTCAAAACGAAAGATGGAGGTAGAACGATTGTTCAGCGAGGTACAAGAGGATACCTGTCCGAAAAGATTGAATCGAAGGAGAAACACCTGCCGACACGCTTGTCACGCGATTTGTTTATCATCCTCGAAAGTGGAACAACGCTGCGGAAAGAATACTGATCTCGAGGCGTGACACCGTCGCGGCCGGTTTCACAATTCGCGGCGGGAAAGGGTGCCGTTATAAATAGTTCCTCAATGCGACGCGCGAACCAAAAGGAAAAAAAACAGTGCCGTGGATTTCAAGGATGAGCCTACGTGTTTTCCACGGCGGGGGACGGCGACGTCGATACGCGCCGGGAAAATATAGCTTCGAGACCGAATTGGGATGAATCCTTGATCTGCGGTTAGCGAGTCGTTTTGACCCAGTGTATTTACATTGTCGCTTCATTTCCTATAGTTGATGAGCAGGTTACTAAAAGGAATTATTTCAAATGGACCGATTATTTGCATGATCAAAAAACAGCATTGAAAATAACGATTGACACAAATCATTTAAAATAGTTATTTCTTACTTTTATTTGAAAGAAAATTTGTTCGAGTTTGCTTATTATTATTACTTAATCAATTAATTATTACTTATTCATGTAGATGCAGTAAAACGAATAAGAAAATATGCGGTCTGATTTTAAAAATATCAAATTGACCTTGAAATATCCTTTACCATTATATGGACCAAATAATCGTTAATACTACATAAAACATGATATGCATACTTCTATATACACAAATTACAGTTTAGGAGACAATATTGCTGTACAGGAAATGTCTGAGATTTGGCCGAAATTCACTGTAGCTTCATGGACTTGCCTGAACTGTTTCACCAAATTCCAAGGTTGCACGATTTCGCGGCTGCTAAGAGCGTCGAGCACGAGCTGAATCGCAATTGTATGGAAAATACCTGGCCGCTGATTACGTATTCCGACTAGAAATTACCTCTTGAACGAGTTGCCCTCACGAAAACCTGCTGCGTCGCCTCGATCAAATTTTTCTCTCGTACAAACGATTAATCCTGGAAATCCTCGTACACGAGGGACGGAATAATTTGTCTGTGCAGGTGGCCATTGCTTCGTATAAAGTCCGTACAATCAAAGGATTAGAAGTCCACCACTGACTGTCCATTACGCCGACCATAATACTATATACCCTATACATACTGATTTTATTAAGATTGATTACGGATTTTCTGCACTTATGACAAAAATGCATAAGTGAAATATAAACAACAGTGAAGCATTACTTCCAATTGATTAAAATGATTAAAAGGAGATATATATTGCTCTGTCTTTACTTCTGTCTCTCTTAGTTAATCTAAGCAATTTTTGTTTTGTAAAAAGATTCGCAATCTATTTATTTGCGACAAAAATACGTTAATAAAACATAAAACAGTAGAAAAACTAAAAGACTATAAGGATGCCGTCACAGCATTTTCAGCCTATTACAACTATTAACAAAGAAATAAAACTTTTATTTTACTTTAAGCTGTTGCAATGCAAGTAGAAAATTTTGATTCTGCATTAATATCCGCGATTTAATTAGAATACTATACCGTAATCTATTTATTATAATACTTAAGTCTGTTAATAAATATTAATTTCTATACGCAGACCACACAACTATCCATCTACGAGAAAGGATTTTATTGCCTTATAATTCCTGATGATCCGAATTCTTCAATAAAAGAAAATAATTCGAAAGACTAACCAACCAAGTTGACCAAGGAAACCTGTGTAGGATATTTGAAGAATAAAGGTTTTGATAGACGTATAAAATTCTGAAGATCTCATTTTCACTATAAAGAAAAAATGATCCAAACATTATAGTTTAAAGATTCTCGTGACGAGCACTGAATGGTCATCGAGCTGGCCAAGGAAAACTGTGCGAAAAAATTGGAGAGCGGAAGGCTCCGGTATAATGGAGAACAATCAAAAGATTAGTGCTCCAGGTGCTTCGCGTTCAGATTCCAAAGACGACGAATGCCTCTCATCGCTAATTACCGCTCGGGATGATCGAATCGGCCCGATTCCGTGAAATTATCTTGTCCCGGTCGTTCCCGTTCTGCCAATCTCGGACTTCCGCTCATCATCTTGTCCAGGACGAATAGAGTGGAAACAGGTCGCGATCGATGCGATTATCGATGACAAGAGACACGAAACCGGCAAGTTTCGTCCAGCAAACTTTCCAATACGCGGCGACAAGTCGGTCGTAGTTTTCAGGGACTCGACTTAGTTAAAAGCGACTCGAAAGCTTTCGGGCGGACTTAAAAGTTCCGTGTATTTTAGCTCGTATAAATGGCTCGTGGAAAAGCAACCGGAATAACAGGGGCGGACGGGAGCCGAACAGGACTCGGCAAAAGCTACCCGTTCCCCGGGAACACGTGTACCGACTTCGCTTCCTTCGACCATTTATAACGACAATAACAATAACAACGTCTTTATCGCGCCGTACACAAAACAGAAAAGCGTTAAGCGATCGCCGCGTAAAGAGTCGCAGCTGTTCACCGCCGTTAGTGTAGCCTTGGAGCACGAGTTTACGATAGAGTACTCATGTGTAAATAATATAAATAATATAAATAAAATAAAATACTAGGTCAACTTTACGTATAAGTATAGGTTAATAATAACAGTATTTACATTTGTGGCCAAGTATTGGGACACATTTTCGTGTAACCAACCATTGAGACAATCGGGTGAGTTAGATTCTATACATGCCAAAATGTTAAAAAGACAAGCGAAATAAATTATAAAGTTACTACAAATTAACTTAACTGTAAAATATCTTAACAATAAATTTGGACAGTAAATGATGCATACGTTAGTAAAGAACAGCACTCCTGCCTTCTCAAAATGAGAAAAATGTGACTTACGTGACTATGATTCTAACCCATTCGTTTACCTTAAGTATGATCATGCTATGAGTTTGTCTAAGGCTTTAAAAAATGTATTAATTCACTAGTACTCGTGTTGTCACTGTACTAATTCAGTAGTAAATTCTAGCTCAATTACGTTAGTTAATCGTGCATAGTGGCGAAAAATTATTTTCAGTCAATAATTCATAGTCGTAATTACAAATTCATTGCAAATCACCAAACAATGCGATTTCCATGCGTTTAGCTCTTTAAAAAAAGATATTGTGGTTGATCGGGGAATATGTAGCTGAATATAAGTTCATATTACCAATAACATATATTTTTCTTATATTTTTGCATACTTTTCTTTTGTATGCGTATTAAGAGTAATGAACCTATTAAGCAAGCCAAGTACATACGTAATATTCGGTGTTCGCAATGCAATGAATTCCGAAAACAGTGGCGGATCGATAGCCACCGGAAGCGCGGAAAATAACACGTCCAGCGATCGGTCGATCAACGAGTCGCGGTTTAGCAAATAAGCAAAAAGTGTCGCTTGTAACGGGCGACGGTAAACGGTGTGCCGTTGTTCACGCTGGTTCTCTTTTGCATGCAGATTGACGCGTACACTGTCCGCCAAAAGTTTTGTCACCGTGGACATAGACGTTTCCTACGACACAGTCTCTTTTGATCTAGAAAGTTCGTTGCAGTAAAGTACTGCAACCTGGAAACTGAAATGCTAATTCTCACAAACCATCGAACAAATTCACAGCAACGCAAAGTTCAGTCTTTTCAAGCGAACATTGCTGAATTTTCATTAAACACAATAACATCGTTTGCGCGATTCTTGTCTTTTAGATCTAGAAAGTTTCTAATTACGGTTATCGAACGAAAAATATTGCAACTTGCAAACGGAGCCATTTATCTTCAGAAAATATCAACAAAATCCAGACTAACGTGAACGTTAAGTCTTTTAAAGTAGGCATCGCCTAATTTTCCCTCAACATCATAATATATTCTTGCTTACCCAATCTCTGTCTTTTAGATCTAGAAAGTTTTTAATTACACCGATGTTATGTTCTTTCAAGTAAACATTGCCTAAATTTCGCCCACCGCACCGTCAAGAATTTCGTGAAGTTTTTGCAAGCCCGACATATCGTACTAGGTCCAACGAATCCAGCGTAAGCCTAATTTCCTATTGAACCAACGGCATGACCCTATCGACGAGACCGCTGTGTACAACGAAAATTGCCGGATCAATTTTTCATTCGAACAATACCGCGTTATTTCGGGCTGGAAGTCGTCCAACCATGATCCTGATTGGCATGAATTATTGGCCTTAGGCAGGCGATCCTTATTCGCACGTCTTCGGCGTTATTTTCATCGGGCAACGTTCGCGTTTCCATTGCAAATAAGTCGCGACTCGGTGGTGAGACGATGATATATATTTATATGAACACTTTGACTGCCGCGTCATCCATATATGGTCGACAGTTATTTTAAATATAATTTTTACGCTAATCCGTTATAATTCCTTCATTTAATTAAGATTCGCAGGAGGTACGATCACCGAAAAAGTAATTGATGTCGTATTACATTGCTTTGCAATTGTAATTTAATTTCATAAAATGCTTGAATTTTATAAAATTTTTTAGGTCTTTGACGTGGCCATTAAACTGTTACGATATGTCAATTAAAGTTCTATTATAAATAGTATCAATAGTTTAATAATAATATAATTTTTAATTTTTTATATAAATATTACTAATAATATTATTTGATTTGAATTTATTATACTTTATTTGAGCTTAATTTGTTATATTTTATTATATTCTATTTCATTGTATGGTATATGATGTGTAAGAAAATGGACCATTTGTAATTCGCAAGGAAATGAATAAAATTCATAGAATTTAATTTAGTACAATTTAATAGCGACAACGCCTGGAGTTCGGCAACAGGGCACAACGATTAGTACCTCTACCCTATTTTTGTTATCTCCGGAATAGGAGAATAGGGGATCGGAATTACGCGGGGTCGAAGTCGCGAGATTCGCGACACGATGTGAGAAAGCTGGAGTCTCGCTGAAAAGTAGGAAGATTTCAAGGTGTTCATCGTCGCGCGGTGGATTTCACCGGGGACAAAGGGACGAAGAGAAGACCGCCCCGCGCGCGAATGACTTCCGAGGCCATTGAAATTCCCTATTGTCTGCGCTTCTTTTTGTTCGACGCCTAGGTCAAGCTATACCCTCGTGTCAGTGGGTCAAGCCTATACCTTCTTCGGGCCTGCTGCCACGTTTGGTTCGAGTCTCCTCGCGACGATGAGATTTAATTTGCGCGGGTCGACATGTCCCCTCCGCGACCGTAATTTCCGCGTCTGACTCCCACGCGACGATTAGACTGAAAGATGCGTCACGAGTCCCTCTAACGACCGGTCCAATTGCCTGACCCGCAAACAGAACGCTCGTTGCAATCCAGAAGCTGACGCGAGCACAGAATTCGAGCGGAAGACGGAGCGGAATCCTCTTTCGAGTAGATTCCTCTGCCAAGTAGAATCATCTTTCAAGCAGAATCCATCTCTCAAGCAGAGTCCATCTCTCAAGCAGAATCATCTTTCAAGCGGAATCATCTTCCATGTAGACTCCACGTTCAAATGGAATCATCTGCCCAATGATCAGACGTGCTTTGACAACCATCATAAAATCTGCATGGAGACTTTACAGAATACTGGAATCTTATGAACTCTGCGAACGAAAATTTTCTAAAATATTTCGAGAACATTTTCCTCCGAGAACTGGGTCGTCTGTCAACACGTGTTAAGTAATAGGAAACACGAAAAGTACAGCTTGAACTTTTGTTATGTATATTATACATAATTAAATTATGAGTCCGCAATTTCTGGAAAGATATATGTCATCACTAGCGTGTTATATAAAAGACCATTACAGTTAAAATTCCTACAAATATATACTATAATTCAAGACCCTACACTATACTACAATTGAACTCGTCTAGCCGGAAATTACACAATTATCATATTTATTTACACGTCATTAATAAGTAAAAAATTGAAACTGTATTGCTAAATAAGAAATAAATTATTTTTTGTCTTTCATTTAAACTTCAAATAACAAACAATTTTTTATTTACACAATTATTGAAATGAAAATTTATTTAAATGATGTCCAGCTCTGACAAAGAGTCAACAAGCAACACAGAGAAGAGTGAAAAAGAGAGGAGAAGAAGAGGTTCGCCGAGACTCGAGTAAATTTCGCGCGAGTTCGACTCCCGATGCGTGCGGTGTGCGTGCCGTTTTTTGTCGGCCCTTTTGCCATTCCCAAGAGGGTTCCTTGGCCACTCTCCCTCTCTGCGGGCCGATTTAATTATTCCACGAAGGTAGACGCTTTGAGTTTTCCGGCAGCGAAGCAAGCCGACGCACGAGCCACCAACGGAAGAAGAACCCGAGCCAAAATATATTTCTGGACGACGCAGCAGGGCGAGAGGGAGGAGACCGACTCGACTCGTTTCCTTTTCCCTTTTCTTTTTCCTTTTCCTTCGGCCTCTGCCTCGCCCCCTACGTTTTCCACGGCGTTTCTTTCCTTTTTTCCCCATCGTTTGCTCTTCCTGCTGCGCTCACGCTCTCTCGACTCTTCTTCCATCCGCGGCGACTTTCCGCTCGGAACCTGTTAACTCGGTAATTTCTCAAGCCTCGATGCTCGCTCGAGCATAATTTGCGTAAAAACCAATCGGACGGTTTTTGTATCATTTCATAACTAATCGGAGGTCGTGTATTTACATTTTTATAGAGGAATCGGGAACAGCGATCGATCAGCCAATTTCGTTTTGTCAAGCTCTGTTGAGAGTGCAATCGTACTCTGTGTGCTCGAGTGCGTTGAACTTTGACGTTTATTGGGGTTTTCGATTATACGATGCACGAGTGCACGGTGATGCACAAACGCGCGAAGATGCACCGGCTGGGGAAAGTAAAAGATTCTGCGAATTCGGAGGCTGAACCGTTGCGTGTCAATTTTATGAAGCTTACCCGCTGCGTTATGAACGCCTACTTTATGGTTTTCGGATGGTGCGATTCGCTGCTTCCTTGATATTTTCTCATTGATTATTTCACAGCATCGGATACATCGAACATGATTCAACTAACTCATTTCTAGAAATATATTCCATTCGTTCCCATATGGAAAATATTTGGAGGAAGAATTCTAAGCCCTTCGTTATGAACATTCCTTTATTAAAGAATTCTAGTATAAAGCACTACTCTGAATTTATTCTGGTCTTAAGTACTATTTTGTACTGTTTGTTTAAACTATTGTTTAAACTATTATTTGTATAAACTATTGTTTATTATGTTCTATAGATATGAATTGTACGGCAATTATTTTTTAATAGATGTTCGCAGGTCATTTTACAAAATCAGCTCTCACTTGTTGAGCGTGTCTTCATTTCAATAACTAAGAATCTCGATTAGTCTTCCAAGTGTAAAATTACGTTTTCAAAGATCCATGAAAATTGGTAAGTTAATCAATATACCTATCGCCGAATGATAATCTGCGTGATAAATATAACTTGTACTATAACACTACCTGACAACAGATCCTATTAGCAGCATCACAAATGCATCACTAAAAAAGTGAACTTTTTAAAGATAAATTCGGCCAGTGATTAAAAGACCTGGAGAAATTAATGAAAATCGGTCTACAAAACGCTATGAAATATTCTCTGTACAAAAAGTCTTTTCGTTTCTTATGTTCCCCAGCAAAATTAAAACACCTGCGTCCACAGACGAAAAAATCGGGAAAGCGAACACAGCTAACGAAGTCGACTCGACTGTGAACAGTTTTCCGTTCGATTTCTCGTTGGAATATTCGATTGTTGAGCCCGGCCCATTCCCTTTGCCCGACAAAGGGTTTTCTTCTCTTTGTACTCGGAATATTTCCTTTCTGGTGGTTTCCTGTCTCCGAGTTTTTCCGCCGTCGTAATTCTCTCTCTCTCTCTTTCTCTCTCTCTCTCTCTCTCTCTCTCTCTCTTTCTCTTTCTCTCTGGAAATGAACCCCGTAAAGAGAATCAGAAAGGAGCGCCGCAGCCCCGGCGTCTATTCTCATTCCGGTCCGTCGTCGTTCATGACCAGCTGCTCTTGTTGCCGGACAAAGTTAGCTGGCTAATCCCCTATTAATCGAAGCAAATGTTCCGACCTCGCGATCTACTTGCCGCTCGTTATTATTACTCCCGAGGGATTTCAAGACCGCGGCGACGTCCCCACTAGGTTCACGAAGAAGAGAATGCGTATTTTGTGGAAGCTGATTCCTAGCCTATTCGGGATCCTTAGCGGAGGAACACGGCTCTTCCTACTTCCGCGTTACGATATCTTCTATTCCTGGCGGAAATTCTTGCCCGACAACGTGTCCCTCGTTTCCTCGTAGACCCGCGGGTGTCATTACTTATCAGCGCCCCGAGGATCTTTGGGTATTTATAGCGAGCTCAACTGAATAGAATCCGGCGGAACGACGGTTTTTTATCGAAACAACGAATCCACGGCGCTATTTGGTTCCGCGAGGTTCTCCGTTGCTACCAGATTTTAATAACGCAGCATTATCGGGGAATGTAGAACGTCAGACTCAAATGAAGCTTATGCGCATTTTTCGGAAGATGCAGGAGGTACATAGACATTTATATCTGATAAAAAGGCGTCGAAACTTTATGCAACATGACTTTTACGCGATACCAACAGATGCTGCAAAGACATTTGTTCCTGATGATTAGATTGCGGTTTTTTTGTTGGTGAAACAAAAATTTACCAATTTTAATTCCATCTACGCTATATTGTTCTAAGCGCATAAAATTCACAGCCTCTGAATGTGCATACTATGTCCTCATATCATGGATTGATCCATAGTATTTTTCTCAAATTTTGTTCAAAGATTCTAATATTGCAAAAAAAATTTTAGAAGCAAATTAAAATACGTTTGAATATATAGATTAAGACTGTAAATCTTGCCATTCGAGGAAAGCCAGGTAATATTGCAACGCGTTCGCGAAAATCAGTGAACAAAAAATTGTTTGGATCATAAGAGATTCCAAAACCTTGGAGAATCTTGGTTTGGCACAAATTAAAATACACAAATCAATTAATATAATTGTCGCAAATGATGTTGCAACACGTTAACAAACATTAGAATGCAGGAAATTTCTGCTGGAATTAAAAAGGAATTCGAAGATGTCGGAGTGTCACTTACGACACAATGAAATACGCAAAAGGTGCAAAAGGTGCAAAAGGCTACATCTTCCCGCAAAAGAGAAAAAAGCGAAACAACTCGGGAACACATCCTTCCCAGTGACAATCCGCGAATAGATCGGCACGTGTCCCGTTCACGCGATAATTGTATCGCATTACTGGCCCCGATCGTATCTCATCCCCGATAAAATCCTCGGCTGGCATGGTCTCGGTCGTGATTCGCGAATTACATAATACAACTGTTGCGTCACCGTTCGGTTAAGCTTCGACTCCTCGGCGCGCGCGATTCAATCGGCGAGAAAGAGCACGCGATTCGCTCGTAAAAAAAAAAGAAGAAGACGAAGAAAAAAGATAAAAGAGACTGCGCCGGCACGCCGTTCGCGTGCCAGGAACTGATTGCTTTCCTGAAAACGAGGGGTCGCGTTCGACGGCCAGCAAGACAAAACGGGAGACGGGAATTGCCGTTCAATGTGAATAATTTCATTGCGATTTATTAGTGCTGACATTATTTTATTAGCCCTCGATTTTTCTTTCTAGTTCAAATCAGTTTGTTCATCTGTGCGATTTGAATTTTTTCGTTTTAATTTATTCGCAAACGGAATTCTATTTTATGCCTTTTGATTGCATTGTGCAAGATCTAGAGATATGTTATTGTTCTTATTTTCTGCATTGCTAAGGATTCTGTATCTCTTTTGATTTTGTTTTTACTGTTGCGTAATACGTGAGCTCTTTATTGCAGAATTATTGACATGATTAAAATTATGCTTTTATGTAAATCTAACATATTTATTTGTTCAGCTATATTTTGTAATAAAGATCGAGCAACACTTCGATACATTTTTTTAAAACAGCAATACGAGTCACTTCTAGTGCTCGGATTTTTCGTGTTTTCCAGAATTTGCAGAAACATCTACATTCTGGTTTCTAATCTAACTCACGTTTTCTATCAACTACTGCGTCACGGACTAAAGCGAAACAGAGCTGTCTCATCATTAAAAACAGATTTTCTCGCACATTGAATCACAGCAACTAAATTCCGCTAGCTCACAATAATTTCGCACAATCTGACGCAACAATATCACAATACACGTAAACAGTTATTACTGAACTACGGCAGAACTTTGTTCTTCTTTTTTTAATGATTCAAAATATTACATAGATATCCCGAAATTCTTTTAATAGTGTCATTATTCTCATCTACTAATTTCTGCTATAAATGTATTAAATTCGCAGTTTAGTTAGTCGAGCAAAAAGTACACGGTCATTTTCAATATCGCCGCTCTAATTTCTTACATTTTTGATGATCGGACACGATCGACTAGGAAAGGAAATTTCCCGCAGTTCCAATTCGCCGGCGCGCGTCGGTAAAAGTGCAAATTTGCATAAAGTCCCGCAGTCCGTTTATAGAACGATGATAAAACTTTATTCGAGGTAAACTTTCTCTTCGGATGGAGGGATCGTTCTCTGCCACCAGGCTAATCCCGCGAAAAGGAATCGAACGATCGATTGATCCATGAAATTGCTTTCAAGGAGCTTCCTCGCGTGCTGCGTTGCTAGAATTCGCGTGTTTCCCGATCTTCTATTTGCTCGACTATTTTCGGGGCAAGGCGTGTATCTATGTATTACACGGAGAGCCATATATCATACAGCGAAGGTTCGCCAGCGACACGCGCAAGAAAGCGAACGGGCATGGCAGTCGTTTGCGATCGGCGATCGCCTAACCCACATACCGGAACGTCTAATCACGCGAGCTAATTACCGAGCGAATGCAGGAAAGAACTACGATAGAAAGACCTACTTCGATCTGGCGGAAGCGGCGCCCAGCCGACAAAGACGACGATCAATGCTGATCCTGGTCTTTAGTAGATAGCATTGGCGTCGCAATTAAGCTTAGAAACTTTACGAAAAATATCATTTTTCTCAGTCAATTTTCGAAGATACTCAATTTTAATATCACAGTTTTGCATTTCAGCGAGCTCTGCCGTAAATAGCGCATTGTACGCACATACACGTACTGAAAAGAGTTAAGAAATAAGTTACGGTATGTATTAAAATATTCACTGCATTTTTTATCATTTCTTTATTTTTTTAGTTTTATACCATTTTTGAATTTCTACTTTTTTTTAAATTTCTTTATGCGTCACTATAACATGTACTTTTAATGTAATAAGATACATATTTGTTGAGATATCAGATTTTACTCAAGTGTTGAAGATCTGTACAGTTTCATCACTTTCGTCGGTAAGCGTATAATTAAAATGAGTACGTGAAGGGCCATTATAAGCATTTAATGATATTGTTTCGAACCTACTAAAATTATTAACAGAAGAAATTATTTTGTAGTCAACTGGGTGATCTGACAGTAAATGAACGTCCCTAGTGAACGAATGTTTCTCGTATTATACATATAAAAAAGTTACGATTGTTATAACGCTTTTTATCTTGTAAAAATTTATCGATGATTGGGCGTTTGACGTATTTTTCACTCGATCCTGTATTAAACTATGAACAGATAAATTATATTCAAAATGTATAAGCTTCGTAATAAAATAGTTCATTTACAATAGTGTTATTTGGAGTATTAAATAACGATCGGGCTAAAATTTTGAAGAAGAATGTAATTAAAAATTGTGCAAAAAGCAGGAAGTGAATAGGACGGAAAGAATAATAGATAAATTTCTGTTGGCAGCAATATAGAAGGATGATTAAATCAATTACTTTCGGCAACTGATGGAAAGCCGAAGGGGGCGCAGATGTGATTAAACTGAGAATATAAAGTAGAGCAGAGTAGTTTTTTCAGAAGCAACTCGAGCGGCGCCGAACCGGCACAGATGGGTTTATTAAAAGTGAACGTTTTCAATATTTGCGGAAGCTGATTCGGCCTGACAGAAACGAGAGCATAGAAGTCCCGGCTGTTGTCTGCTCAAACAGAACGGCTCCAGCTTTCCGATCGACCGTATCATTGATCAAACAAGCCTATCTACCTCAAATAGTGCACTAAGTGCGACAAATAAAACGATGTCTCATGTCGGGTCCTCCCACAAATCCTTAAATCTTCAGAAATTTATCAGCCGGTTCCATTCTCCACGTGTTCCGGTCGCGCGACGCGATAACCAGCCTAATGCACTGGCCAAGGAATGCGCTTAACTCGAGAAAACAATCTAAGAATCCTATCTAGCCGGAACGCAGCGCTGAGAACGTCCGTTTTAACGGAAAGAGCAAAGATAAATGATCGTTTGTATTCAGAGGAGCAGCAGACGGACGATGCTGTTTGAACGTGGGATGAAGAATTCGTGGAATGCCGAATTTATGATTGCCAGTTGTTCCCCCGGGCGCCACCTCTTTCGAGTTTACCTAATTGAGAAGCAACGAGGTCGCCACGGTCATTAATTAATACCACGTGGGTGTGTTCGGATATTAGACTCTCGGAAACCAGGTCTTTCTCGCGTCGTTTATCATCAAGCTACTGATGACGTCTTAACGACGCACCGAGACTTGAAAAAAAAAAGAGTACCCGCCTTGGAAAGTTGGTCGTTTACGTAGGACAGCTTCGGATAGGCAGCTCAAGGTGGAATGAAAGCAGTTCCTTCTTTTGTTGGTTCAGACGGTTCTTTTGTCGAAAGTTTTTTTGAGATTGCACACTCGAAAGGACTGCTAAGAGTATACGTGGGTACGTGGCCCTGCGACGATTTAAGTAGACGTTGTGCCGAGTCTTGAAGGGTCATTAAACGACCTTTGCAGGTTCTTCAGAGAGACTCGACACATTGCAATATTAACCAGTAGAAGGACTGCGAGGAAACATGCAAATCTTGCGGAGATTTTGAAAAATTATTAGAAGTATTAGAATATGATGAAGGACTTCACTGATTCCAACTTATGTGATCATATCAATAATTCCACCGTATTCTAATGTGTGAGCGATGTTCTTTAGCTTTTTTGAAATTTTTCTGTGAAACAATTATAAAATCTTTTACAATCAACTTTTCGGTTAGAAAAGGTTTCGTAAGCGTAATTTTAAAAGGTATTTTTCATGGTTTTCGAGAAAATGTAACACAAAAATCGAGTTTTCCATAATACTCTATAAAAGAAGATACGCAAGTCTTCCAATTTTTGAGGACAATGAGAACATCACAGATCGTGACTGTTGATAGATTACGAGAACGTAAACAGCTCTATGATCCTTGAAGGATTATGAAAAGAGCAGAAGCTGATCTCTTAGCAAGATCAATCAATCTTTCAGTAATCCTTTATGACCATAAGAACTTGACGAGTCTTCCAGTGGTCTTTCAGAACCTGATAGAAGACATACAGCACTTCAAGTGAACCTTGAAGAACTTACGAGCACCTGATGAACATTCCAGTAGACTCGAAGTAATCATTAGGGTATCGCGGCGCCAACGACGGCACTCGAAGTATCAGTAGGACCTACTATTTTGCTAATAAAATTCAATTGGCGAGCTCGTAGACCCTTCAATAAAACCCGCAGATCCTGCGGAATCCTTTAATGGCCTACTAGATCTCTGAAACACAATCTATCAGGAAGTTGCTTGTTGAGTGTTGCAATTTACGAAGGCACAGACAGTAATGGCGGGAATCTCAACCGGAAACAAGCTCGTCAAACGATTCGCAAAATGGAAATCGGCATAATTTTTTCAGGATTTAATTCACAATCTGGAACGGGGATTTCCGCATTTCGGCGACGCCTAATGCTTACGGCTCGCATTAAAGCCACGAATTGATTACAATCGAAGCGGATCGCTGCTGCTCGACAAATATCAATGAGGACATCGAAATCTTAAATCTTCGAAAATGGTACAACGTTGCAGACAGTAATACCTTTTAATTTCGATAGTTTCACAATTACCAAAGCAAATGTTTCTACCTAAAATACAATTATTACATAAATAATTTGAAATGTAGTGGAAATATACATTATACATTAAAAAATAATGTATAAATAAAATAAAATACAACAATATATAAAAGTTTCTTTATAATAAAATTTCTTTCAAATTACTATTCATATTTCTAATGTACTATTTAAATAGTAATCTGGTTTAATGTAGTAAACTGTGGACTCTCATGCCATGATTTATTCAAACTCCATACATTGTATAGTAAAAGCTCGAATAAAGAAGACTATCGAGGAAGTTCTCATAGAAACGTCTTTATAATATTAGGAATTATAAAAGAGAAAATAAGGTACTAGTTTTTCCTGGATCGATAGAGTATAGTGACGCTGTCCCCGAAGGGTATATTGCGATCATTCTCGGTGGTAGTTAGAGGCTAGATTCGTAGTTAGTCATCGTCGGTTCGACTCGTTCTTAGAGCTCGCTTGATAAATCACCGATAACCATTGCGTAAACCCGTGCATTCACCCACGACCCACGCGCGCGTGCACCGCAACGACTCGTTACGTTACGCTTGCGAAACGCGTACAATTGCACGTGCCTGCATTTTCGAATCGATCCCCATCCCGAACCTCTCGCGAAGAAAGAGAAAGAGAGTGGAGAGGAGAGACAAAGAGAGTCCCCGTTACATCCGGTTCGGTTTGCACGCGATTACATCTGCAATCAAGGCGGCGCGCCGCGTGTCGTTCGAAGGTGAATTAATCTCCGCCCCGAGTCCTTCCCGGTTATTAGCCTCCCATCCCCAAGTGGTGTTTCTCAATGCTCGCGTTCGGGCACCCCGTCGCACATTCCCAAAATGATCAAGCGCATCAAATTCTCAACCATCATCCATGATTACTGAAATATAAAAATATAAGCGTCGCCACTAAATTCGCTTTACACCGATTTTAATTAATGTTCTTTCCTTACAGCGAATATACATATCGTTGCTCTAATTTAATATTAAGATATGACTAAACAATGAAGTTTAAAGAAAAAAAGCATTTAAATTTTATTTCAAAATAATAATTACGTTTTCGGAAATAGTAAAACCATTTTTAAATTACTATCTTTACCAAATTTTGTACTAATGCATATTGAAAGCGGAATAAAGTAAAATAAATATAATTTTTAGAGGATCTATACATATATAGATATTTTAATGTATATTACTCCAAATACACACAATGAACGCAGAAATAAGATAATGGGACATAGTGATTTATATATTTAAAAATATATGCTACTTAGTACGATATAATAAAATATGTCCAACCGACATTTTTTTATATGTCTCAGTATTGAATTAGAACAACAATGTATTAAATAAATTATGGTATTTATAGACATTACATGACGGTCTAAGATGAAATCTTCGATCAAATTCGTAATAGTAAGTTGTACTAGCAATATAACGCATATTTTTACAATAATGTGCAAGTGTTCAAATACGTATGCAAGGTAGTGTATATCTGCACTTATTATGGGAGGAATTCGATACTGATTGCACTTAGTTTCCTTCGACGCGTCGATGAGCAGACACAAAGATCACTCGTTTCTCACGAGAAAATTCTGCGAGTGGCGACCATCTTACAAATATGATTTATCTCCGACTGTAAATCATCGTTTACGATTCCGGTCATTGCATGGGAGAAATTCCTTTCGACGACTCGGTTTTGCAGAGGACATCGTCTTGGGATCATCTGCGATCCTATTTACACTTTCGAATCGGCGGTTTTTTTCTTTCGCACCTTTTCAAAGCGGAACTTTGTCTCATTTTTAATGATTAACTTTGCCTTGGGAGGTGTATGTGTGTGCTGATGAAGGGAACAAAATTCATTTTTAAAACATTTTTCCATTTGATTTTTCGAAAGAGGGATGCTTGGATAATTTTTCGAATTATTCGAATAACTCGAATAAAAAATTATTCATGCAAAGAATCGTTCGAGTAAAAAATGATACGGATGAACAGATAAAATAATTTGTAAGGAATAATTTGAGCAAAATATTCGACTAAAGGGGATTCGTTCGGATAATTATCTTTGATAAATATTTATTCGAAACAATCCAAATAATGCTCAACTCTGCTCTAGACTAAAATACTTTTTACATCTAGTAGATCATTTTGACCAGCTTTCGTCCAGTCAATCGAATTATTTCCTATCATTATCGGATGGTTAACGAAACCGGAATTTAGAAGAACGTATCCAGCAGTGCTATTTGGTATTGATTCTTGCGTGCCGCTGTACAGAGTAGTTTTCCGGACTTTTATGTAGGTTAAGGAAGAAACGAGCGAAGGAATCCGGCGGAATGCAGCCGTCCCGAACTATAGATACCGCAGCTGAACGCGCAAGCTCCCGAAGATTAATTCAGCTGTGGAAAGCAACTCGGTTTAAGCCCAAAACGGGCCGGAAAACCGTTCTCTCGGTGCGCCGGTCGCATTGTATGCAAATCGCTCGATGAAAACACGCGTTGCTCGCTCGCGTTACGTCCAGAACGGCACGGAAACAATGTTAACCGAGTCTCAGCGCGTTGCAACACGAGTTCGCGTCATACAAACTGCAGAGAAGTTCGGACTGGGCTTATATGGACCTGGGCGAATCCTTTTTTGGGTTCGCGCGACGCACCGCACGAAATTCAGCTCGGTCGGCTGATACGCTCGGCCAAATCATCGAATCGTCTCCTTATATATACAGTGCAACAATTAATATTTAATACTGGACCAATAAAGCAAGATAACAACAAAATACATAAAATCTCATGTTCTTTTATACGAAATAATTTTCTTTTGCTTCGATACAGTTGTTACAGCGATTCAAAAGGATTTCAAATACATGATCCATTTCATTTTACTGTATTACCTGTAGATTCTCATGTTAAAGCTATTTGGATAGTAGGAATGTCTTCGAAGAAGCATTCTATTAACCTCAATTTCAATTTTTAAAGTAATGAAAAGTCACATGAGTCTAGATTGGGTGCATATGGCGCTTAATAGGCACATAGACTTAATTCTGGCCTAAAATTGACGTACAATGATATAATTGGAATATCAATTAAAGATTTGTTCAGGAAGAACAGTCACAACTTCGTCATTTATCATTGAATTGGCATGGGCCTAGGCGTGTTAAACAGACAAATGATTGACCTTTCTAAGGATGCTAACGCGCAACAGAAATCGCCACTACTTGTTGAGATATGGCGCCAGTCTAAAAAATTAATCGTTGCACCGTGTATGCCTCGTCGTGTAAGAAGTGGCCAAGCATCCGAAAGGTTTCGTAGGATAATTAATAAGAAACTCATCGGGCGTCGTAAACGATCACGCGTAATTAAGTCTGCAAGGATCTCTGTTGCAATGTCTGCAGACGGAGGCAATTCTACTGATTCCAGTTAAGCGTACCGTTCATTTGCTGCCACAGGGACTGCGTCGAGCACCGGCTTCTTGGTAATGTGCCTCGAGTCATTACGTTATTGGAAGACTTTTACGGTAGGTGAACTGCGGATGCAAATCGTTATTTACGATACGTCTCTGTAATATTAGATTACAGACTGAGGATTCTATACCTTTCTAGCAATTGTACGATCGATGATGTTCCCTTAGGCTATTCACAGCTTTATTTATCGTCTTTTTTTTTAAATATTATTTCTGACGGTACTTCTTGTAGAATCCTTGTTTGATGCAAAATAAAGCTAATCTTCACCATAGATAAATCAAATAACAATTTCTTCCTTTTCTTAATACTTTGAGTGAATTGAAAATAGGTATCTTTAAATTGTTTTAACTTTGTCATTGTTTGCAACTTTGCTTATTCAGTTTTATTATCAACGCATAAAATCCGCAGTCTAATCATTAGTCTTTCTTGTAACAGATAGTCATTTAATTGTATTGCTAGAAATTAACCCAATTGCATCGCAGAAAAAATTAAACACAATGTCTAAGTAGCTGGTGTAATTGCAACAACAATTAATAGACGAAACGCAAAACTATTGCATAATACTGTTATATCATTTTCAATTAATTAAAAATATTGCCTTGCAGTGTATTCAGACAAAGTAATCTATATTTTTAAGTCCTACGTAATTTTAAACCTGCAATCTAACAACGACGTCATCTTCAATAGTTTTATACAACAATATTTTAAATGGTCAATTTATGAAAACTACTTCGCAGTTATAAATCATTTCTCTCCGTTGTTTTTATGATAATCAAACGAACCACCACATTCGAGCTTTTCTCGATGAAGTTGTTCCAATTCGGGATAATTAACGATGCAAACATCTTAACGAAATTTCCGTAGTTTCTTTGAGTTGATTTCGCAGAAAGATTAGCAGACTGTTAATAAACGACCGACACGATAACCGAAAGAGTAAACTCAGGAGAACAAGGAATGGTTGATGATCCGCGCCAACAAAAAGGCGTGAACCTTTTTCACGGGTTCAGACCGATCGCGACGCTTATGAAACAGCTCATCGAGATCGTCCGACGACCGCCGCTTGCTGACCCTAATAACCTCGTTGGCTGTTCCCGACGATCAATTAATTACCGCCTAATTGGCATCCAAGCGCCGGTATCGTCGCGGTGGACCTGTAACGCTGTAACCGAGCGACCCGACTACGTGTCCCCTGCACCGTTAACGAACCAGCAAAAGCTGCGTAGAAAAATTCTCCGATACACAAGCGAAAAACCCTCACCGTGAGATTATGGTCGCGCTGTGTTTGCTCCCATGTTTTGGGGGAGTGAACGAGGCTGGCCTTGTTACGGGTTCGGTTCACAGGAGGCCTTGGGCTCCTCCTGGTGGGCAAAGGCACTTTCGAGCACATTCTGATACCAGAGTTGGTTGGACGTTGTACGAATAACTTTTTATTTTGATAATTATTCCAATAATTTCATTCGTGAATAATCTTATTTCTTAATCACGGAAATAGTAATTTATAAATTGTAACCTGTACATCGAAGCGTGGAGATCGATGAGATTCAGAGTTAGTACGAAGATCAATTGCTGTCGCTACGATCTGAATTGAAACCAATGTATCGTGAATTTTATACTGTTCGGTAATGATAAAGACTTGTGCTCTTTTACAATAATTTCAGAAAATTCAATAAAATGGCACGTGTTTTTTAACGCTATTTTTACCGATCTATTGTACACATCTATTTTTAGCAAATTAATTTTACTAATAAAAAGTATAAATCGAGAGCAGAATAATAAATCAAAATTTCCAAAAGTATCTGTTTGAATTCTTTTGTAAAAATAGTGTCTATGTTACTAGTATTGTAAAGAGTCGTCACTAAACTGCAGATTTTATGCATCAGTGATAAAAATGGGTAGCTGCAACATCAAATAGTGGAAGAATTGAAACGATTTAAGAATGTTGACTTACAGCTTCGAAGTTGTTCGAATTATTAAAGAAAAAATAAAATCTCTAGCCTTTTCCTATCGTTTGAATTTAATGTCGGAGAATGGTGTTTTGCATAAAGATAGCCATCTTTTAAAAATGCAATTGAAGCACGCAATAATGAAAGTTACACTGTTTTCAATAGTTGCTCGTCTGAATAAATCTCGGATGAAAAAAATTGCAAATAGGAATAATTATACGAGAAGTTATTAAATTTTTCAAAGCTGATGAAAATCCTGGTAAAACAATGTGGTTGCCTTGTAGGAACAAGTCAGACAAAGTAAAATTTGTAATCTGTTAGATTATCATTTTAATCAGCCAGCGAGTTCTCGGCTAGAGGAACGCGTCACGTACAGAAGATCTAACTGCAGGAGAAACATCTCCCAAGACGAGGCGCAGCAACGTGTTAGCTATTCCACGCAAGAAACGAGTAACAAGGCCCAGACATGCGCCACGTCGTTCCCAAGCATCTCTTCCTCGACACAAGCTCGCAGAAAAAACGCACGAAGAAGCGCATCCATTAGCGAAACGGCAACTGTTGCGTCGCTGAAGGCTGCGCTTTTGCACGTTGCATCCGATGAAAATCTGTTCGCGTGGAACTGGAAGGGTTTATCTACTCGCCAGGAAGAATTAGCGAAATCAGGCGAATTTGAATCGTGAAAATGGGGAAAATTTGAATCGTAAATGTGTGATGAATTTGGACGAAATTTGTAATAATTATTAATAATAAACAGATGTTCTTGAATCGAATATTTCTCTATTTTGTTCACTGCAATGTTTCTACATTTTTTGATACAATAATCTATCTATCGAGAGTCACTAAGTGTCAACAATTGTACAGTGATCACGATGTGCACATTTCAAGACATCAAATTTTTGATTTGCTATCTGAACTGGATATTTAACGTTAAATAACTGTAATTGTCTGCATTGATTAGATAAATATTCCTGTACATTTATCGTTCATGTTTAATGACCGGTTTCGTTAGATGGACCAGCAAGTTACCAGGAAGATCAGGAAAATTTGGTGGATTTGGATCGAAAATGTATTGCTTCTCGGGTGATTAATGTTTTATGGGTTGTTCTTGAATTTTATACAAGGGTGACTGAAAAGAAGAGCACGTTCCCCATGAAGCATCCCGACGGAAATTGGTTCGAGTACAACTAGGACAGTTTAACTATCAGCAAGATAGATGACTGAAGTGTCTAGACTGGGTTAAACACAAAGGCTTAATGTTTTATGTTCTATGTTTTATCTTCTACATTTTAGGATTTATATTCCATGTTTTATACTTTTTGTTTTATGTTTTATACTTCGTGGTTTACGTTTTAAGTTTTAAATTTAATGTATAAGTATAATATTTAACGGAAATCATCCTCAAAGCCGCAAGGCAAGATGATTCAATGAGAAAGAAACAAGAACTATCGACAAGATTAACAACATTTAGAGGATTTCGCCGGATGATGTTATGCTTCCTGGGAGGTTAACGTTCTATGGAATGTTCTTGAATTTTGTACAGGGACAATGAAATAATGTTATCATGAAGCATCCTGGTGAAAATCGGTTCGAGGACAACTAGAACAGTTTATCTTAGCGACGAGATTGAGAAAATTTCGAATTTCGATCGAAAATGTTGCCTTTCTTGCAGAGCCAGTGTCTCGTGGATTGTTCTTGGATTTCATACGGGGGCCACCGATTTCCCCCCTGAAAAAGAGGAACGGTTTCCCTTTCGTGTTCCCGCGATTGGCGCGGCTCGGCCACGCGGTCTCATTGCCAAATATGGCTGGCCGCGGTATTCTTAGCACTGCTCGAGCGCGAACGACACTCGCCGGAGCCGGCCGAGCGGACTGCTCCGTTCCTCACCGCGAGCACGAGACGAGCATCGAACCGGAGGAAGTCTACGAGAGGCCTCTCGGAGAGGAACGGCCACGAGAGACCATTGATCCGCAGGAAAAGAATAAATTCGATCGATAGTGGCACAAACTTACGGCTTCAGATGTTCTCCTATTTCTTGGCCGTTTGGACTTGGGAAACGTTTCTTCCAGGGTAACAAGCATTTTCTCGATTCCAGCTAGCAGCTCGTCGATTCTAGCAAGCATTTTGTCTACTTTGGCAAGCACTCTTTCGATTCTGACAAGCATTTTCTCGATTTTAATAAAATTTTCTCGATTTTAATAAGAATTTCTCGAGAAATCTAAGAAAACATTTCTTTACTATTCTAACAAGCATGTCACGACAATTCTAACAAGCATTTCACGGGAACTCTAACAAGGATTTCTCGACAATTTCAGGCACAGTCGGTAACAGAACTACGTATTACTTGCATATATAATATTATTAAATGAACGTGTAAGTAGACAGCCACGAAATCAGTGCCGTGAAATTTCATCTCCAACGAGATTTATGAAAATTACATCAATTAGGACATCTAACGATTTCATTTAACGGTTTAGACCATCGCTCAAGGAAGCAGTGCAGCTACACTATCCCTTTTAAACGAAACCAATTAATGTCTCAACCGCTTACGAAATTATGATTACACGTGTGCGCGTCTAATGGTGCGTTTATCGATCGGAACGATCGTAATGAAGCCTAACAGTACAATCTATTGTTCTACATTGAAAGTGTTCTGATTCAAAGAATAACTAATTACTAAAAAAAAATAACTGATTCAGCATAAACGTAATCTAGTAGATCTTCGATCAAAAGCGCGAAAGAAAGAAATCATAAACTGCACTCCCGTGGTAAATGTTTAGAGAATAACAGTTCGAGGAGAACAGACGTGAGAAATACTTCCCGCAAATAGTTACGATAAATTTGCTGTTTCTAACTGAATGTACAGCTTTCTAGACAACGTTGAAGAGAACAGTTGATCAACGACCAAGTCGAAGAAACAGAAAAATTCTCAACTGTTAATGTTCCGCTCGAAAAAAGACTGTTGGAAAACTGCCGGAAGACAAAGTGCTGGGAAAGACAGCAGGATTGTGCCGAATCGAATCGCGCGTTGCAAACAAAGCTCTCGCGCGAAGAAGAAACGCGAGAAGTCGCGAGAGTAGGGTCAACGAACGACACCAATTATTTTCCTCCGAGGGACTCATCCACGACGGAGCTGATCGCGATTATGTCATAGCGCCGGCTGGCTCTCGCCACGCGAGGCAAATAATCTCAAGCGGTCGGGCGAGCTCGTTCGCGAGATAAGGAGCCAGGAGAAGAGGACTTCCGCGAGGTTTCCCGGATAAACAAGAGCGTGGACCGCTTCGATTTCATCGAGAACGTGAAAGGACGCCAGCTGGAACGACGGGAAAGCCGATGGAAAACGGCCAATACTTTCTTTGCCTGGCAAATCAATATTTTAATTGAAAGGGAAGCCGCGTCTGTTCGGGCCAGCGACTCTTAAATATCGTATCCTATGTTTCCGCCTGCATTGTTACGACATCTGTAGTCTACGGTTTTTAATAAGCACGTCGGCTTGCAAACATATTTTACACGACAACGATAAAACAGATGCATGCGCTAAAACGTTTGGAAAAGCTGAAAAGACGAAACAATGCTGATTCAATCTGGAAGCATTGTGCCTAAATCAATGCTTTTCTTCCTTTCTTTTAAAAAACTTGTGGATCGCAATATGTATTTAATTAACATATCCACTAGAAAATATGCATAATATGAAACAGCTGGTTTTGGTACCTCACAAATCTAGTGTTAAGAATATTATTACATTTCGACCCTCGGATGATGGACCATTTTCACAACTGTACCATTCACGCTATTTATAACAATTCTAAGCTTAACTCGACAATTTTCCTAAACGTATTTGTGAAGATATTTCCTGCAGATTTCTTAGCATTTCTATTGTTTCTATTCTAACAGCATTTTATTTCATTTAATTATCAAAATCTGAGTAATTAAGTGAACGATTTAAATAGTCTGCATTAAAGTTGACGCAGCCTTGTAAGAATTAAAATGTGTTGGGCCATTAATGCGAGTGACTGTAACAACCGGGCGATCCTGTGTACAGAAAAGCCACGGGAAAAGACTGCGACCACGCTGTTCGTATTTGAAATCGCATCGTTCCGCGAATGAAAGCAAACTAAGGAATCGTAGAACGCTTGCGTGTTACATAAGCTCCGATTTTCCTAGCGAGTTAAAGAAACCGACAGAGCAAGAGGCTCGTGATACAAGTGAAGGAGCGAGCGTCGATCGTCACGATCGCACTTGGGGATCGAGAGGATCGTCGCGTATTGCGAAACGACGAGCAATTCGGAAACTTCGGGCAATATTTAATAACGTCGGCCGGACACGGATCAACCGCTGAAGAGCCGCCAGAAAGCCGCGTTATTTTCGGATCGGTTCGCGACATTGCAGCCATCCGGCGGCCGCGTAGATGCGTCGGATTGCATACGCGGGAACATTGCACCAGCCTCGTGACCGCGGCGGGGACACCGTTTCTGGAAATCGAGAAGCCTGGGCTCTCCCGCGTGTCAATAATCAATATTTTCTGTGACGCTCAATTAGCTCGTAGTCCTTCGAACTGCAACTTTCGACGCGCAGCTGTTCTCGAGAGTATTTGAACGTTTACTATCGCACGTGTTTCGCAAGCGAAACGTCCGAGGGGACTTACAAATTGAATTTTGAAAGTGCGACTACTCGCGTTTAGTGCTGATTATCGAAACTCCGCGAGAGAATCAAATTCTCCCTCTACAATATTACTCAGATGGTAGAGGATCGCATGAATATTTCAGGGAGCGTACGTTCATTATGTAATTACTGTTTCAAGATGGTATCGCAATGCTGGAAACAGACTATACGTACACATCCGTCCCTTAATACAGTCGCTTCCTTATTTAAGATAGTTATCCAAAAAAGAATTGTGAAATCACTCGTGAATGTTAGTAGAGCTGCCCCGAACTGATGCGTTTATGACAAAAATGAGTAATTAAAATTAAAAGACAATGAAAATATTAAAAGAATTTAAGATCATCTGCGTGTTATTTTCAACTCCTTTTTATAATAACTGTCGAAAAGATAATCTTTGTATTTTCTTTGCACTGTATCAGATAAGCAGTACAGTTGCATGAAAGTAAATTTACGGCCACTGATACGATTTCCAAAGTAGAATTTGTAGACATTGTCGTTTCATAGTATTAATTATTTTGTAGCATTAAATTATTCGTTAAAGTAGTAAATGTCCAGATAACCGGAGCTGTATACATATATAGCAAGGAAGAAGAATCTAAAAATTAAGAAATAATTGCATGTTACTGCGTGAACAAAGACCTAATGAAATTTTTATACTTTTCTGAATACGATGAAAACCCTAATACGAAAAATGACAAGTGTTTCATCCAAGATTATATAAAAAAAATCGATAAAAATCTACGTCCGTAGGTTAAAGCGATTTTATGATTCGCTGAGGTAAATGAAGTTTTAAACGTTGATTAATAGTTGTTCAAGGGCTAAAGATTGAGTGGAAGCCTAATGGAGTGCAGAATGATGGTAAGCTACGGCATATACCTAGGGCTTTCGCGTGTACCTGCAAGTTGGAATGATGGAGGACGAACGGACTACCAGGCCCGGGTAAATAAGATAAATCACATGCGTCGCTTCTCTCTGAATCCTCTTATTATGGCGTAGGTAACCCTCAGTGTGCGCAACAAAGCACGGCAACAGAGCGCGGCACAGCTACTTTGTCATATTATGCAAATTATGGACTTTTTATTCGAGTTATCTCAAACTGTCACACGATGTGTTCTAAAAAAAGACATGTTAGGAATAATTTGTGCTTGAAAGGTAAACTCAGCGCTGCTAAATAATGTAAACGCTCTAATGGCTGGCTACAGTCGCTTCTGGGATATAAAAAAATCCATCCCGGAGGCCGGGACTATAGCTACTTATGGAATTACAATATGCTCTCGGCGGACCTTGGCATAAAATGAAAAATTAATCAAGCTTAGAAAAAAGTACAAAATAAAAAGATAGAAAACATAATACTGCGATCTTCAAGTTAAGGTACAAAATGCGAAGCATCTTTACGTATATTTGCATGCAGCTACCTTAACCCTACTTTATTTTGGAAGTCTACTTCAACTCAACATATATTCGGATCTTTAACACCGTTAACCTTATTAACCCATTCACCGTTGTAAATTTTGCAACGAGGATTTTATCCTTGGAAAATATATGAAAACATTATCAAGCTCTCTAAATCAATTTTTACTTTAAAACTATAAATTGCTGTAACAGTATGCAAAGAATGTACACTCCGAAGGGTTCCGACATCTCTAGAAAGGAACACGAACAATTTTCAATTACGATGCCTGAGTACTTTAATGAATCTAAACTAGAAATTCCGACCGCGGACACTGAGGGAACTTACAAGAAACTTTTCCAGTCATCTGACTTCCCCGTTCTGAAATCTACCAATTGTATAGCTTCACCGAAAGATCCAAATAACAAAGACTGTTCATCAAAAGAGTATATCGAAGATAGAATTGCAGAAACGACGCATGCTCTAGGAATACTTCGACAGTTTTTTATTAAAGATTATAAATTAATCTTTAAGTCTAATTTAACGATATAATAAACCACGTTGTCAATAGACTGCGGATTTTATGCATTTGTGACCAAAATTAGCGTCGTGTAAAAGTGAGGAACATTTAACAATGCGGATATGACACATTCGAACAACTAAAATGATTACACGAAATACTTCTAAGTTACTCTTATTCTCTACAACAAATGCTTAACATTTGTATTTTGCACGAAGATCCGCTGTGCTACTAATTGGATAGTTTAGAATCACAGCGGCGTAAGTCAGATTTTCAAAAATGTTCACTTTATCTTTAAATGTAACGAATAACTAATAAATAGTAAAATTAGCCCACTCGAGTAACTATGAATAGCAAATTAGGCTCTGCCGGTCGAAATTTAGCTACTTTTTCCTACGATAGAGGTCGTCGAGACAGAAAAGGCTGGAAAATCATATTCTGTGCGCCTCGGTGATTTAGATCCGTGGTTTTCTCAGGCGGTGATGTTTTTTCATGGTCGTTTGTTAACCGGATTAGCAGAGCCCATCAGCAGGACAAGCCTGTACTTCGAGCGGACAGGTTCGCGTAGGGTTGGCGCGCCCACCTCTCGATTTCTGGGTCAGGTCGGCAAGGGTGTGGTGAATGCTTCGAGAGCGTACCGATCGGCCGGATGATTTATCGAGACGACGAGACTGCTTGCAATCTTATTAGACGATGACGGAGACCTTCGCGGCTGATCGCCCGTTGGTCCGTTTTCTGCGGAAAGGTGCGGCTTTTTTTCCGCCGAGAACGACTCGTCCTTCGACCGAAACCAGCCCAAGTCCTTCCCGAGACGATCGATTCGCGAGAATTATGAACGCCGTTCGACCAACAGCAGCTGCTTTCCCGAGAGCCGAGTGGACTTGGGCTATCAGGAGGGGCTGCTGCTAGCCTGATTTATTTATTTATTTATTCGCTTGATTGCCGGCTAATTACGCGCGACCGCGATACGAATCTTCACAGGATTAACGGATCGGCGATCTCCGAGCTGCTGTAATTTCGTCGAAGGAAATCGTATGGTGGTTTAATTTAGGCTCGTTTTGAACGGCGGTATCTCTACTTTTTATACTACTTAATCGACTGTCTACGGAAACCCCGTTGCAAATCATTAGATTTGAACCAAAAATGGTTGATCCTCAAAATATTGTAACTCTTTTTAAAGGGCAAAGTATCGCCTTTCGTAGTCCTGAATTCATTCCTGTTAAAAACCACTATATTTTGAAGAACTCCACTTTCGAACACATCCTGTAAAAATGATGTACTAATTGTTATAACAATTTTGTTGTTCTTTTAATCAAAAATTACTTCATTTTTTTAGGAAAAAGGTCTTCGTAAAATAATTTTATTTCAGAGAAACAAAGTAAAAGCTTTGCCTTCTAAAATGAGCCATAGTAAGCTGCCGTACAACTTTTGCTCACGAAGATGTATCCAAAACTTCTAGATTGTTTCATAATATAATTTCTATTCGGATTGATTCGTTCAACTGCCTGAAATTGTTCCCTTCAAAAGCACGACCATCCTCAAATATATGAAACTACAATTTCTATTAGGGTCAGTTCAACGAACTAATAGCTAGTTATTCTGCCAATAGCTTAGCTTTCGTCGTCCGTTCGAAGGGAACCATTTAAGTTACGGACTTTCTCATCTGAAATGGGTAGAGGCACGACACCTTCGCCGATTTCGTTCCGGATCGGAAGGAAAACCTTGTACCGAACCGTATCACACTGGTCGCTGCTACAAGACTTCTTGCTCGGGCACGACTAATCTTGTAGAAAAGCTTAGCGGATTGTTCGGGGAAATCGTAGCAGATAGAATCAGGTCAACAGCGAAAACGAAAACACCGGTTCTCGGAAAGCTATTTATTCGAATGCTGTCTCGCACCCTCTCTCTCTCCCGTCTCGGGACAAACCTATGCCTATTAGTATAATATTCCTAATGGTTGCATAATCGCAACTTCACCGTTTCGCTAAAATGTACAGCGTCAAACATAATCGGCGGCATTGCCTGCTCGAAGGTCAACACACTCCGCGACTACATCGTGCTACCGCCTACTTTTCCGCAACGAACATTTTACTGTTTCTGGCTTCGTGTCCCTCGAGAATTCTCCAGCAATTCGTCAGACAGCTACTGTGTCTCGCGTGCAATATTAGGCTGTGCCAAAAATTCTCGTGATAAATATGCTAGTCATCGTAAACGTCCTTAGAAAGTGCAGACGTATTTCTTGCTATTTTGTTAGTAAAACTTTTAAGTATTTGATTGTATCATCTGCCTGTTTAACCCCTGGACAATGGACCGTTTTAACAACTGTATGATTAACGATGATTCTGATAATATATATTTCAAACACATTTCGCAAGATTCTTCTTGCATATTTACTATACGTTCTGTTGTTTCTAGTACAATAGTAGTTTATTTAGTCAACGTAAATTCAGTAATTAGAGAATAATTAACTGATTAATTGTTGTAATTTCTTTGAAAATTATATATGTAACTGTTACAATATAATATTAAATGAAAAGACCGATTTATTCTGTAATCTTATTGCTGTCATAAAAATAATGAGCATAATTGTTAAAAACAATTATCTTGTTAAAGTTAAGTTTTCGTTCACATATCAGCAACAATACAAAAGTTACTTCGGTTCTATAATTATGCACACCGCTGTATTTCCTCCGGAATAACTGTTCCTTCCAATTTCCATTGCAGCGAACCGTCGATAAATTATTCAGCCAGTAGAACGCTGGCAGTTTGAAAAATTCATTCCCCATCTCGAAAATTCGCTTTTCCGTCGGTTTACGGCTAGAACAGCGAATGCATCGTTCGCTGCGAGACCAAAAATGTCTCGCGAGCACGAGAAGATCTCTGTGACCATACGTGAGGGGAAAAAAGAACACAGAAATAAGGCCTGCGTGGGTGGGAAGAGGCCTAGGTGTGAGACAGGTTACCGGGATGAGGGAATAACGGGAGAGCGAGCGAGAGGAAAATAGAGAAATAGAGAAGAACAGAGAGAGAGAGAGAGAGAAATAGAGTGTGTTGGAGAAGCGAAGGAAGCGAGAGGTCTGGGCCACATAAACGCCGCACCGGTGAGAGTGAATGGATCGATGAAACCGTCTCGACGCACCGGGCGCCATCGCCAAAACACCGTCTCGTGGGCCAAAATGTCAGCGTTCATCGATCTTTGGGATTAACGCCGTGGATTGCCAAACTACCGGCGTCGTGGGACGCTACGCAGCTTCGTTACAATATTCACCAAATAATCTCGGGCCTCCGTCAGACAACGGAATGAGAAAGGACGAAATAAATAGCCCTAGGCTCAACCACTATAGTATAACTTTTCATCCAGACCGAGGGCTTTATTTTGCAACTAAATTCAAGACCCTTACAGCACTATATTTATTACTAGACTGCAAATTTTTATGCAAAATCAAAATTGTCTGCGTCAATTGCAAAAAATGAAAACTAAAGAGCAAAGTTTATTCATTCCTTAATTATTTTGATAAACTAAAAATAATACATCGCCATTTTTTAATTCTTTTATCTTTAACCAGAACTATCCAATTTTACCATGAATGCATAAAATTTGCAGTCTAGTTATTACCAACAACATTGACGATCTTTCAAAAATTTGGACTTATTTTGGCGATAAATAAAAATCAATGTACGGGGATATATTCTGGGTGTATGGGTGCAGTTTTTTCGTCTACTTAGGGACGTTTTTGAAAAAAAAACTAGCAACTATTCTGTATTGATAATTTGCATGTCGTTTTACAATTAGTTGAGGCATAACGCACATCTAAGTTAACTTAAAACATTTTAACACGTTCGCTACGAATGTCACGCAGACTGACAACCATAATCTTGTATTTCATTTAAAGAACAACAAATTAATTTTATGGATATAATTATTTAGAAGTGTAATACATAGCACGATATTTAGAGAATATGTAGCTTCTCTTTAACGAAATTTTTCTCTTATTTTACAAGAGGATAGAGTGCATTTAATATGATAAATACAATAAATATAACTATACATGCTCCTAGTAAATGTGTTAATTTTTCCAAGTTTATTGTAAAAATAATTCTTGGATCGTAGAACTTTATTTATAGCATTATAAATGCCTCGATTTCACGATAATCATGAAGGAAATTAATTTTTAATTTTTCAATGATACAATAAAAAAACAATGGTAGAAATTATTTCATGCACTAACTGGGCATAAAATATCAATGGATCGTTTATCGATGATTAAATTAACACATTTTACTTAGCACTTTTTATTTACGACTCCATTATACCAGTCATTTTTGCAAAAGAAAAACGTGCCAATTTTAGATTAACTTCATTCAATTGGCAATCGCCTGATGAGAATGCGTAGTTCTGTCATTCAATGAACACGTTGTTATTATTTAAAAATTAAATACGCATAGCTATTATGATTTCGTTATTCTCCAATCATTTTTTCGCTACACCAGAGAATCGACTTTCGGGAACGAAAAGTAACGTGTCAGTCAGCGAGATAAGATTCCGATTACGAAAAAGCCCGAGGATCAACAAGGACAAACAGAAATCTGCTGATCGCAGCTGCGAACTTAACACTTCGCTGACTATTTACCGATCTTTAAGCGTGCTCTTTCACGAGCAAACGTCGAGAGCCATTGACTCGATGGCATGTATTCGATGTTAAATAATCGCAGCAAGTCGAGCCGGGCCTGGACGAAGACCTTAAAAGTCGATCCCTGCCAGTTGCCGCGATTATGAACCATGCTCGCTGCCAATTTATCTGGGGTCGCGATCACGATGCTCTGTCCACGGGGTTGTCGACCCAGTCGAATGTGAGCAGGTTTTCTAATCACACTGTTGCGTGTCCAGATTTGTCTAATGATCTGGCTGAAACAATACGTACTCGGAAATCGTGCTCCCTTTCGCCCGAACAGCCCTATTAATTTTTAGAATCGGCTACGATACCACGATGTTTAATCTTTCATATGTCTATTTAGATATTTACTGATAGACGTCGGATCTCTATGCAAAGTAAAAATTGTCTGGATCGAATATTGTGACAAATAATGAACTGCAGATTTTATGCATTTATGAGAAAAATGGTAAAATGCTATATCAAATAGTGGAAACATTAATGTTTTAAAACGATCAAAGGGTGTCGACACATTGCTTTCAACTTATTAAAATAATTAAAGACTCTATTTTTTGCCTTTATACCGCTTACCTATTAAAATAGGCGAAAGTAATTGTTATTTCGCGTAAAAATCCGCAATCTATCCAGCATAAATCCACAGCTTAATCCTAATAAACAGAATTACAATTCCTTAAAAGTCTTTAAAATTTGACATTTCACCTAATCATTTGTATCATTGACGCATCAAATTCACTTCCCACTTATTTTTTTTTACGAGCCTTCTAATTAACCTCCTGTTTAATTCATTTAAATAGCCAACGATTTCAGTTAATTTTTAAGAAATGAAAAATTAAAATAGGTCCAGAGGTAATCAGGGTCGCCCAAAAAAATTATATCCTCAATAAACGACCTGGAATCGCAGCTAGAAGCGACCTCTTTTCCGCGACCTGTCCTCGCATAATGGAGTATGCAAAACGGCTTCTGAGTTAACTATTCATAGAATCGTCCCGACGAAAGGGAAATAAGTAGGCAGCTATTGATCCTCGGTTATGCACTATAAATCCATTGTAATACCTGCATTACGACACCCGGTTACGCGATAACAGACGTCGCGGAAACTATCAACAAGATCGCGGATACCGTACCTTGAATGATTCCGAGAAACACGACACAGACGTCGAATTCTCTGCGAGCTCGTTAAGTCGGCCGAGGAAACTCGGAGTGTAGCGTGAACGAGAGAAAACTCCGCAGCTTCGGATAGGCTAAAAAAAATGAAAATGGGACGGTTTCTCGGTAATCAGCTATATTTCAGAACGTCGGCGCCGCACGCATGCAAAATAGCGCGGATCGGCGGCGGCTCTCTTTGATCTAGAAAGTCGGTGGGAACTCGAGCAGAGCCGTTCACTTTCCCGATTTCTAACTATTCTCATCTTCTCGCCGCGCGAACGCGTGAATTATCGGCTCGTTTCCCGCAGTATTCGTTATCCCGCGATTTCCCATTGGAGAATCCCGTCGGAAAGCGAAAGCGAACCTCAAAATTACTTTGCCTGATGGTTCAAAGAAAAATGAAAAGATACGCTCGTCGAGAGTTACAGTTTTCCGATAGTTTCTGGACGCTGGTCGAGAAGAAGTTCAACATTGCAATAAGTTATTGGACTAAACTAAGAAGCAAAGACTCTTGGTTCGTCGACCAACGTCTGAAATTATTAGATTGGAAACTATGAAACGGGCGTTGAGTAAAAATAAAAAACAAAAAACGGGATTGTTCACATTATTTATTACATTCCATCGAAATAACTTCCATTGGCATCTACGACTTTCTGCCAATTCAAAGTATTTTATAATATCATCTCGGTTATTGTATTGTTTTCATTAATGGATCCATCTCCCAATGCGTGATTAATGTCTCTCGAAGTTTGAGCTGCGCTATCATTCAATTTGAACTCGTACAAAATAGGTAGATATAAATCGCGCTTTCTTTCCATTTGGTTTCGAAGAAAAATCAAATAAAAATTTAATACAAAGGCGAACAAATTTTAAGAAATAAGTAAGAAGAATAGCTTTAAAATTTATAAATAAAAGTACCGAGCGCACGTTACAATGAACCTATGTCAGTCACAACTGAAAACGGACTAAACAAAAACACACGTTTCATAGTTTCCAACCTAATAAATCTATTGATGACTATACGCAGATAGTCATTATGCTGGATCTGCAAGATCATCGAAGCACACTGACACTTTTTCAGGGAATGATTCATTATGCTGCAGTGGTGATAACTACATTGTTGTTCACAATTTTTTCTACATAGCATGTTTCAAAATGTTAAATACGAAGGTTACTATATTTCAAGAGATCCGACTGAATAGAGTTATTACAAAAATAAGCTGGAAATACTCTAATACTAATCTTAGAAGCATATACAATAATAGATGAACTTCTGAAAGAATCAACATGAAATAAATACCCATAAATTTGTTAATACTTTCCAGAGCAAACTACGAAAGTCCAACTGTTTTGCGACCTACATAGCTCTTTGTCATAGAATGCATACAAACAAATGAACTTTGGTGTTAAAATAATAAAACAGTTACATCGGTAAAGCACTACAGTTCATACCTATAATCTATACAATAAATGAGCCGTTGAAGGCAGAAACAGGATAAAGGAGGATGAATGAAATTAAATGTGATATAATAATAGTAAAGCAATCTAGCACGAAACTGGCTTACACCACTTTTACTCTAAACGACTGAAATCTCGTTACACATCGATTGCCATAGACCAATTTACACATGCAACATGTTTGAATAATGAAGGATTCAGTAGAAGCACATTTACAATTTCTAGAGAGTTTGGAAAGTATCGTAGGGTGCTTAAGAATGCACGCAACCGATTAAAAACATTCAAGGAGATATTTAAGGGGACACATAGAGGATGCGCCGCGAGAAGAACAAAGCTGCGATTGGCGAAGAGTCCCTCCTTCTCGAGCGATGACACAATCGATGACTGCGTGTACATGCAAATCGCCGTTGTTCTCGGCTGGTGCTCTGCCCACAGCGTCGTGATCCGATGTTTGCGAACCGACCGTATGATTAATGTCATGTGCGATTATTGCAAAACCGGGGAAACAGTTATGTCGAAGACGCGTAACAGCGGCGAGTGCATGAACGGGATGATGCAACGACCGCGATCTAACTGCCACAGGGAACCCTAACCGCGGAAGGATCAAGCTGTTACATGGTATTTTTCCTTGCCCGAACGGATTTCGCAAGCACGTCCCCTATCCGTTTAGCGGATCAAAAGTGACTCGCTGGCAACCAGGTGACTAGTTACGCGAATCTGCAACGAAAGTACAAATTGCATCGAGCTGCATGCACTTCAAATGCATACTGTTCGAAAGAGTCTAAACAGTTCTTTTATCACATTCTCTGTTGTTTCCCAAATAAGGAGCAAGTATGTTGTGATATCGTTGAACGGCATTAGCAATGTTTATCAGCAGAGTTTGTTGATCAAAGAAGAGAGCTGAGCTGCTTAGCTTTGTAAGAATCCTATTAACAGGCTCTTTAATCACTGCTGTTTCTAGAAGAAGCTTAACAAGTGAAACTGTTCGTTTACATCATTCGACGTTACTCTTTTTAGCAATACCATCGCCGTCGCTAACGCGCAGTTTTATAAGATCTCATTGTCAACCGTTAATCTTTGATTTGTAGATAACTATTTAGATCAAGTGTACAATTCAATTCTTAGGCCAATCATCCAAAATCGAAAGAGGTACGCCAGCAAAAATTACTGGTATACTGAGATCGTAACAGGTGCAACAGCGAACTTTCACTACGGAACGGGGTCGCTGATGACCCCCGTACACCAGTTAAGGGTGAAATTTATTACAAAATAAACGATGGCGTTGTAACAGCATTGGACGCAGTTCAACTGAATTGATGAACGCCAGTGTAGGTCTTGGCGAACACGTCCGCCCATTGCAGGCCGTTTCTACTTATCGCAATCGCAGCGCAGTCGCGCGTCGCATCGGATAAATTATTAAAATCGAGTTGCCTGAAGCCGCGCCTCGAGCGAGAAAATGTTATTCCGTGCATATATGATGCATTTTTCCGCTCGGGATCTGCAGGTGACCGCTTTTGCGATCATTACCGGGCATAGAAATTGCATGCACGCGAGAGGAGAGAACAAGAAGTAAAAGGACGAAGCTCCTGTACGTGTCTGCGCGGCGAGGATATTAAATATTAATTAAACAGCGCGCCGAATAGAATTTCTTTTCGCGACGAGGACTCCGCTCGTGAATCAAGTTGCGACGATCTTTCCGCTAGCCGGCTCACAAATTGTTTCGCGGTGGCAGCGAAGGAAGGGTGCGCGCACGGAATCTTCCGTGATAAGGAATCGTGATGGATCTCAATCATAACGGGCCGATCCGACTCGCGGCAGGCTGACCTAAAAATTAACGGACAATTTCGCGAAAGCGGCGAAGCACGTTCTAGGTAAAACCGCGCTTGCAACCACGTCTTGAGAGCCTGGCTCAGCGTTTTCGCGACTCGAGTATCTGCTCGACGCTCTCAGCAGCCTACAGAGTATAGAGAGCCTCGCTGCGAAAGAGAAAAGAAAAAAGAGAAAGAGAGAGGGAGGGACGGAGGGAGGGAGGGAGGGAGTAGATTCATCGTCGTCTGCCCGATTTCGGGACACTTGCCGGTAATTGAGTCGAGACGGCGAGCTTTGAACGCGAGTGTAAACCTGCGACACACTCGAAACCGGCGGCGTTTACGTTCGATTGAAGCATCAAAGTCTGCCGGCTAATAATTACGAGGAAACATCGAAGTCGAGCTCGTTTAGCATTGCGGAATTACCGTCCCGTTAAGCTAAAGGGACACGAATTTGTCCTTAGATACGGGTGACGTGTGCTAATTGGCAACGACAGGAACGCTTTGCGAAGATAATTATCCGGGTGCGACGAAAAATTTTGTCCAAGTTACAGTGGGAGTTCATTCAAATCTGCTTGCGAGAGTTCCTTGCAAAATTATTCAAAAATGTATATAGAATATATTTATGCACATTGCGGATGGAAACTGAATGTAATATAAATATAGACAAAATAAGCAGTGGTGGTTATATCAAAGTAGTTTTATTATTTTATTCCGGGTTAGCCATTATTCGAGTTGCCTCGAATAATTTATCTAAGGTAATTATCTCGATTTTTTTGGATGGAATTTTTCTCAGTTCAATATTTTGTTCGAATAATGATTATTCGTTATTCGTCGTAAATTTGTTCAAATAAATTCTATTTATTTATTTAAATAAAAATTATACAATAGAAATTGTAAAATTATTCGAATAATACTACAAATAATTTTGTTAACTATTACATTTCAATTACAACTATTTACAGAATTATAAAATTCACGATAAATCTATCAAAAAGTAACAATACATACAGATGCAATTTCATTCGTTTAAATTTCTATTCGATAGAATAAACATTATTATAATTCAAATGAAATTGTCTCCATTAAGATACAATTTCCTGACCCAACTCTGATTTTATTTTTGACTGATAATGATTTGAAAGGATTTCTATTTCCTCCGCCGAAATTTTTGTTGTGAAGGAACCGTGCAAAACATAATACTTTGTACTAAAGCCAACAAAAACTGTAGAAACAAAAGAGAAAGAGATAGAGATAGAGAGACATATTTATTTCTTTACAATTTTTCATTTCTTTTCAAGTTAAGATATCGACAATTTCCCTGCTGTCTAAAATGATTAAATAAAAAGGAAAAGGATAATGATGTGGAAGGAAACACAGGAAAATTGGGAAAAAAGCTATCTATTTGTACGGTGGGACAAATTAGAAAGCAAAGAAAGTGCTGTAAACGAAGTCCATTCTTTGTCTCTAAACTTTGAAATAGAATCTTAACTGTGCGTCTACCGATACGGGATGTTCAATCATGGGCTGTCTAACATCGAATGTACCACTTTCGCGAGAAGAACAGTCATGCTCAATTAAACGGATTGAGATTCGACGATTGTTCGACCTCTGCTTCAGATGAAGAAGATCTCTGATGTATTCAGATCGAGAAAGACGCGTCGGGTCCGTTCGAAACTACCGAGATAATGACAATAAATAAATCCTCGGTCGACCATGCAAGTTGTAAGGAGTAAGAGCGAGCGATAGGCGCGCGCGTGGAAAGCTCGGGGAGCATCGCGCAGAGCTTCGGGCAGCGGAAGAGCACGCGAATCTGGGACAGTTTGATCGATAATAGCGTAAACCTGGCCGCGGCGAGTCCAGGAACGAACGCCGGCAGCCTAATTGGATCTTCCTTAAATAAGTATTTCAATTTCTCCCTAACACGTCAGCCGCGCGATATTCTGCGCGCGGGAATCGGCCGTTTCGATTAGCGAGGCGTTTAACGATCCTCGGTCAGGCCTCGGCCGTTAATCGGCTTCGAAATTAGTTTCCGACGAGCTCATAAAAATATTCCCATCGTCCGTTGGCATCGACCACGGAGGCTGTAAAAGGCGTCGTCTGTCGCGACGCCGATCCCGGGATACGACGATGACGGTTTTACGGGCGTTGAAAACCCGAGAAAACCGCGCGAGGAAGATTACGTTCTTCCTCGCTCTCTCGCACGCGAAAATGCCGCGGGCTTCTTCTCCCCCGTTCGTCCGGCCTTTATTCAGATTTCGCGACCTACTCGTTCAAGGTCGCGCGTCGTCTGCAGCATTCATAGTGATGCACCGGCGTGCATTCTGCGCCGGACGAGAATCGATAAACCACGGCGAAGGGATTAAAGCCTCTGCACCCGCCCGCGAAATTTTCGCTAACTCTCTCATTTCTCTCTTTCTCTCTCTCTCTCTCTCTCTCTCTCTCTCTCTCTC